>NW_028270141.1:43190063-43345138 GCF_037043375.1 Chiloscyllium plagiosum
TCTAACTACTCTGTCCAGACCCCTCATAATTTCAAACACTTCTCGCAAATATCTTTCAACGTTCTCTTCTTAAAGTAAAACAATTCCAACTGCCTAAATTCTCCAATCTTTCGACATGGCTGAAGGTTCTCATTGCTATAATCACTCGCGTGATTTTATTCTGCACCCTCTCCAATTCCTTCCAAACGTGTGGTGCCCAGACTTAGGCATAAAGTTCTGATTGAGGATGACTAGTGTTTTACAGGAGTTTTAACATACCCTCCTTGCTCTTGTCTACCACGTCCCTATTCATAAAAGCCTGTGATACTGTATGCTTTATTCACTCAACGTGTCCCTGCTCTCATGATTTGAGCACCTTGTTTGAAATTGCGCCCTTGCTTTTATATTGTCACTTTATATTCTTCTTGCTGAAATGAATCTCTTCACACGTCTCTGCATTAATTTTCATCTGCCACCATCCACCAATTCCACCAGCCTCTCTCTATTTGTTTGAGCTTCACACTCGCCCCCCCCCCTCACTGCCCACTAGTTTACTTTCATCTGTAAAGTTTGAAATTGTGCCATTTACACCAAAGTTAACATCATGAACACGTATCAGGAAGAATGCTAACCCTGACTCTGGGCAGTTCCTCTACAAACCTTCCTCCAATCGATAAAATATCCAATAGCAACGTTTCTTGTTTGCAGCTAGTCAATGTTGTTCCTGTATTGTTATTGTCCCTTTTATTCTATGGTTCCAACCTGTTCTGTTGTGTGGTACTGTATCAAATTCCTTTTGGAAGACCATGTGACACCAAAGCAGAAACATCACACTCATTAACTCTCTCTGTTACTTCTTCAAAGAATTTGAGCAAGTTATTTGAAATATGATTTGTCCCTAGAAAATCCATAATGGTTTTCCTCAGTTAATTTGCATTTATCCAAGTGACTATTAATTGGGTTCTGAATTATTATTTCTCGAACCTTCTACACCCCTGAGGTAAAACTGACTGGCCTGTAGTTGCTGGATTTATCGTTATCATTTTTGAATAAGGGTGCAGCATTTACAGTTCTCCAATCCTCTGGCACTTTCAGTCTCAGGAAGACTGGAAAATCATGTCCAGTGCCTCCACAATTTCCCTTCTCACTTCCTTCAGTTTCGTGAATGCATTTCATCCAGTTCCGGTGCCTCATCCATTTTAAGCCTTTCCTTTATCTCCTCCTTATCAATATTCTTGGATTTTCCCTCCCAGATTGTTACCTGTGGTTAGCAATCTGGATTTTTTTTTAACCAAATTTGTTCTTGGAATTGGTGTGTCACACAAAAGACCAACATTTATTGTCCATTCCCAATTCCCCCAATCTTCATGAATCCGTGGCATTCTCGTGGTAAAGGCATATGTGGAATGCCCTTAGGGAGGGAATTCCAGGATTTTGACCCAGTGACATTGAAGGAGTGATGATATATTGACAAGTGAAGATGATGAGCGGCTTGGAGGGGAATTTGCCGGTGGTGGTGGTCCCGTGCATCTGCTCCCTTTCAGGACATTGCAGGTTTTGGAAGGAACCTTGAAGAGTTACTGCTTTGCATCTTGTGGGTGATGCCACTGGATATCCGTGGCGAAGAGAGTTATTATTTAAGGTTGGCGTTGGGCTGCCAGGGATGTGGGGGCTGCTTTGTCCTGGATGTTGCTGTCAAGCTTTTCAGGTGCTGTGGGAGCTGGGCATTGGTATGCTCCCAATCTGTTGATAGTGGGGATTTAGTAGTGGGTAATGCTTTGAACATCAAGGGGTCATGGCTAGATTATCTCATATTAGAGATGCTCAGTGGCTTTCACTGTGGGGCGTGAATAGAACTTATCACGAATCAGCCCAAACCAAGATATTGTCCAAGTTTTGCTGCATTTGGAGATGAACTGCTTCTGTATCTGAGGAGTCAGGAATGGTGCTGAACATTGTGCCATCATCAGCAAACATGCCCAGTTCTGACCTTTATGGAGGGAAGGTCACTGAAGAAGCAGCTGAAGATGGTTGGACTGAGGACACTACCCTGAGGAACTCCTGCAGAGATGTCCTGGAGCTGAGCTGATTGCCGCTGTTATGAAACCAGCTGATATTATTACTGGACATGTCAGGTACCAGAGTGAAATCTGACTCGATAAATCTATTTTGTGATTTTTGTTCATTTAATGAGATAGTCTTTCACTGAAACACAAATACAATATGCTGCAAATTGCAAAATAAAACAAACATTTATTATTCAACATAAATGAAGATAAAGTAAACAAACCAAGTGTGGAATGTAAAACATTATTTTAAAGATTTCAAACCATGTAACAAAGTACAATCTGATTTATTTCCAACACCATCATGTTACAGTATTCAAATAACAGAAAGCGTTCCCTTTTTCTTTCTGACTTACTGTTTATTTTGATTCCCAGTCTTGTGAGATTGATAGCTTTTTAAAAAAAATTATCACACAATTGAGCTTAAACTTTCTTAGCTTCAAAAAACTTATTCATGGCTCTAACCAAATATTTATGGTCTGGAACTTTCAAACTAAAATTGTTACTGTAGGATAACCTATTTCCTAACTGTTCTGAATTAACTATTTTTTCTAGGAAAAACTGTTCAAACATCTAAACAGCCAGTTTTTCCGTGAACTGAATCCAAAAACTTTCCAATCTATGAGTTTTTCCTCTAAGCAAAAAAGAAAATCATTCCTGGATATTTAAAACAAAAAGCAAGCTAATGTCTTTCAATACAAAAAAGCAAACTAAAAGCCTGCAGATACTGGAAATCTGAAACAAAAATAAAAATTGCTGGAAAAACTTAGCAGGTCTGTGGAGAGAAAGCAAAGTCTAGTGACCTTTATTCAGAACTCTCACAATACAAAAAAAAAAATCCCATGAGCTTTCCTATCATGTCTACTGCTTTAAAAATCATGGTTCCAGAAATACTGAGAAGTTGCTTATCAAAACCCCTCATATACACAGATCCAAACCCACATGCCTACTTATTCAAAATCCACAGTTGAAAATAAATTGTAGTAACATGTATAGATGCATATAGCTTACACCTTACAGCATGGCCTCCGACAATCACAGGCATTTTCCTTTGTGCCAGGCATGACTCCAACCAGTGGAGAGATTTCCCCTGGTTCCTGTTAATTGTAGTTTGGCTTGGGTTCCCTGATACCACACTCAGCTTTGATGGGGCCCTGATGTCAAGATCAAGCTACTGAGATTAATATTTCGGGGTGCTAATATGCTATTTCAGCACAAAGTTCAACATTCGGGATTAGTATGCTGATATTTGGCCTAGACCACTACTTTAGTCATCCAGGTTACTGCCTGAGTGTTGTAAGATTTTCCCAGGTTAGAATCTGAAGTTTTTAACTCAATTGAGTAATTAGGATTAGTTTCCCAAGCTCACAACCCAGGGGTTAACATAGCAGGTTAGTGTGTTGTTTGATTACTTAGTATTATGGATTAGTTTTTAAGTTTAATATCAACGTTGGAATCCCAAGTTAGCAACACAGGTTGGTATCCCAGATTAGTTAAAGGCAGCCATTAATTTTGTGCACAGACCCCAACATTCATGTGTAAACATGAACTAACTGGCTGTTGACATTACACTGTCAGGGATTGAGAGGCAATGGGAATGGGCTGGAGGTTTCCAGTCAGTCTGCTCGACATTGACCCCTTTTCCATTTAACTCACTCAACCTAAATGGTGATGGCATTTCATTCATTTGAGTCATTCACAGTCCACTGTACTAACCCTTAGAGACCAGCATTGCATCAGTTCAATTTCCTGAGCGCCTATCTTCTGACAAGGCTAATCTCCTTCGACACACTGATGTAGGCCTTATTTTTAATCTGCCAGGCTGGTGGTTTCACATAAACCTTTTCTTTCAAACAGTCTCAGTTTATTAGGGATCAAACCGCCAATGAAGAGGATCAGCCTTGATGGCCCTCAGGACTACCCAGAGATCTTACAACCAGCAAAAAAAAACCTTTAAAATGTAATCCTTGCTGTGTCGTAGGGAACAGAGCTGTCAAAATTACACAGCACGATCCCACAATCAGCAACGGGATAGATGACAACTAATCTGTCACTTTTAGGTGCTTGTTGAGGGATACATTTGGTCAGTAGGCCAGAGATACTCCCCACAAAATCGTGCCATGGGCTTTTTTCACATCCTTCCGAGAAGGCAGATGGGCCTCACTCTAATATCTCATTTGCACTGGAGTGTCAACTCAACTTTTGTTTTAAAATCTCTGGAGTGGGAATTGGGCTCAGTGACAGAAAGGAGAGACAGGTGCTCACCCAGCTGCAGTCTTTTCTCGATGTGCAATGGAGCTGAGATGGCATTCCCCCCTTTCCCCTCTGACCCCCCAACCCCAGGCCCTCCTACTAACACCATGCTATAGTGATAGATACAAAGCAGCTTAAAAATGAATTTGGTTACCACACTGGGTATCATGGGTGTGGCTGGCACTACCCAGCTCTCCCTTCAGTTTGTGTATCAGAGTTAGGAAGTGGAGAGATCAGATGCAACGCGGCTAGTTCTTTTCAGAGGTGGCAATTTCCGTATGGAGTAAATATCTGCTCTGGGCTGTGAACCGGAATATCAGAAGTGAAATGGGCTGCGCTTTTCTCTCCCAAAAAGGTGCTGGGTGTCGGGCAACTTGATGGAGGTGTTTGAGATTGAGCAAGGGTTTGAGATTGTAGGAGGTGTTTCCACTTGGCAGGTGAGAATCCAGTGAGAAGGTCATTTTGATCCAGAGAGTGATGAGGATGTGGAAGACACTGACACAAAGAGTGGGTGGGCGTCACTTCCTTCAGGCCCACTGAAGGAGCTATTCGTTGTCTGAGACTTTGAGTGGTTTCTGCAATTGCTTGAGCTACATTCAGTGTTCACCGTCTTAAAAGGCAAAGCACAAAGAACGGTGGAGAAATTGGTAAGTTTTCCTCCTTTGAGTAAGCCAGTTTAATCTGTACAGTGTGCAACAAGGATGAGAGCGAAGGGGTGATTGTGAAAATTTTATGAGTACCCTGCTTCGATCGCCAGGCATGGACTCGGGTGGCATATGTGGCACACTGCCAGTGAATTTAGAAAATGGCCCATTTATTTCTCTCTCTCTCTCTCTTTCCCCTCCTCCCTCTCTCTCTGTTGCTGCCTCTCTCTCTTTCCCCTCCTCCCTCTCTCTCTGTTGCTCCCTCTCTCTCTCCTCCCCTCTCACTCTCTCTCCCTTTCTCTCTCTCTCTCTCTCTCTTCCCCCCCCCTCACAACATAGCATGGCAGATCAAAATGGATTGCTTCACTGGCTATTTGATGCTTCATAAATAGTGATGGGCTGGCTGTAAGTAGAAGAGAGGGATTCATTGACTTCACTCAAACAGCTCATTGCTGCTCACTTCCATTCCATAGCTGGCACACAGAGGGAACTTGACCCTGGAGATTTTGTTCCACCTGTCAATTTCTAACAACATGGCCTTTGTGCAAAGAGGGGCCTGCACACAGCTTCAATTCAGCTGCAGCAGGAGAGAGGGGCTATCAGTCATGTGGCAGCAGTGTTAGAGAGTGATTGACAGTGACTGACCTTGCTGAGGGAAGGCTCTGTATGACAGGCTGCCTTCTGTCTCAGAGAGCTGCTGACGTCCATAGCACAGCCCGTGTACAAAGAGACCTCTCTGACTCCAATAAAAGACCCAGCGCCAGACTTTCCCCACCCAAATAAAAACAACAGTTTCTCTACCTTATGCTTGCCCAGGAAGAGGCCATTCAGCCCCTCAATCCTGCGCTACCTTTTGAAAGAGCTGCTCAATTATACTCATGATTAACCTCCCCTCTTTGCCCGTAGTCCCACAAATCGTCCCTTTCTCCCATTCCCTTTCAGAAGTTCCTATTCAATCTTCTTCCGGTGCCCCTTTCGGGCATTGTTTCCCAGGCCAGAATAATTCCAGAGGGAAAGGAAAAGACAGGAAAGAAAACAGTAAGGCTTCAAAACGAATGGACTGGTGACAGTGAAGCTCTGTTTGAGATGTACACAATGTGCTGGACCTGTCCCTCCCACTCTGCGGTCTCACTAATTATTTCTTTCATCTGGGAAATCAGTGGGGCCAAGGACATGGCAGCTGTGAAAGGTGGCAGAGTGGTGAGGTGTGGAGATCCACCTTTTGGCAGAGTGATAAAAAATAAAAATAGAGCAGACATGGTTCGAATGGTGAGAGATTGGGCAATGTTATGCATTCAGAAACAGCTGGCTGCCCTTGTGTGATGAGCTGATGGCCTCATGGTATTGTCGTGAGACTGTTATTCCAGGGACAAGATTAAAATGGTGCTGGAAAAGCGCAGCAGGTCAGGCAGGATTGAAGAAGCAGGAAAATAGACATTTCGGGCAAAAGCCCTTCAGGAAATCCATGATTCCAGGGACCCAGCCAATATTCTACTGACCTGGGTTAGAATTTCACCTTGGCAGATAGTGGCATTCGAGTTCAAATAAAAAACTGGAATTAAGAGTCTAATGATATCCATGAATCCATTGTCAGGAAAATTCTTTTTAACTCAGTAACATCCTTTAAGGAAGGACACACTGCAATCTTTACCCACCCAGGCAGACCTATAGCAGTGTGCTGATTCTGAACTGGCCTCTGGGCTCTGAGGGATGGGTTGGTGTAGCCTTTATCCTGTGAATGAATAAACAAAATAGGAAGTTAAAAAATGCAGGTTCAACAAGCAACTAGGAAGGTAAATGGAAGGTCAGCTTTTGTTACAAAGGGGTTTGAATGGAAGAATACAGATGTTTTACCATCATTATACAGGTCACACCTGGACTACTGTGTGCAATTTTGCTCTCCTTAGAACATATATGCAACAAAGGTTCACTAGGACTGATTTCAGATGTAAGGGACTTGTCCTATGACTTACAATTCAGGACATTAGATCTACATCCTTGGGGTTTAGAAGGAGAGGTGATCTTACTAAAATATATGAACTCCTTCCAGTATGACAGGCTAGGTTCTGAGAACATGCTTCCCTGAGCTCAGGACTCTTCCCTTAGAATCATAGTTCTAAAATAAGACCACGTAGGCCTGAGAAAAGGAGGAATTTCTTCACTCAGAGAGTTGTGTATCTTTGGAATTCTCCACCCCAGCAGGCTGTGGTATCTCAGTTATTGAGGTCGACAGAGTTTTGGGTGCTAGGAAATGAAGGAATATGAGGATAGGACAGGTAGGTGGAGCTGAGGTAGATAAACCATGATCATAATGAATGGTGGGGCAGCCTTGAAGGCTGAATTGCCTGTACCTGATGCTTATGTTATTGCTGTTATATGGTTCTATCCATGTGACTACAGCCCCTCATTCCTGCGAGGATTGGAGTAAATAACTGCAGCTCCTATTACAAGGCCTTGTTTTGAGAGTGTAGATGTACACAGAGATGGTCACATACTCCAACTGAGGTTTAACCAGGGCTCTATACTGACATTACCTTCCTTGCTTTTCCACTTTATCCCTAGTTATACATGTCCAACGATCCATCCGACATCTGCCACCTTCAAAGCTTTGTTCGATTTGTGTGAAACCCCAGCTCTTATTCACCCCGTCCCGGGTGCAGAAACACGTGGGTCCACCTACCCCCTTCTCTCCTCAGTGAGGCCAGGGCTGAAAGTAGTGGATCCCTCTGAATGTAAGCACCATGTGCTGCTAAGATGGCTGTCAATCTCACAATCATGTCACCACGAAGAACATTCCTTTCTACCTCTGTAAACGTCAATCAGTAACACCCGTATCTATTGCCAAAAGCTTCATTCAGCCTTCATTTCCTCACGCATTAAGTATTCCAATGTACACCTTGCTGGTCTCTCACCTATCCCACAAACATGCCAGATTCTAACTCACTTCGAACCCCATCACCCCTCTAATCGCTGACATAACTCATTCCCAATTAAGCAATGCCTTGATTTTAAAATTCTCATCTATGTTTTCAAACCCCTTGAAGGCCTCACTGCTCCCAATATTTCTCTGAAATCTGTGTCTTTTTCCAGTTCCAGTCTCCTGCACTTTCCTGGTTTTGTTCTCGTCACCACTGGTGGCCTTGCCTTCTGCACTAAACTTCGCCATTCCCTCCCTAATTCTCTCTGGCTCCCTTTGTTTCATAGTCATACAGTCATACAGCACAGAAACAGACCTTCAGTCTAACCATGCCGACCACGTTCCCAAACTAAACTAGTGCCACCTGCCTGCGTTGGGCCCATATCCCTCTAAACATTTCCTATTCCTATACTTATCCAAATGTCTTTTAAATGCTGTGACTGTACCTGCATCCACCACTTCCTCTGGAAGTTCATTCCATACCCGAACCACTCTGTGTAAAATAGTTGCTCCCATATCTTTTTTGAATCTTTCTCCTTTCACTTTAAAAATATGTCCCCTAATTTTGAGATCCTCCCACCCTAGGGAATATACATTTGCCATTCACCTTACCTACATTCCTCATGATTTTATAAACCTCGATAAATTCATCCCTCGGCCTCCTACACTCAGTCTATCCGGCCTCTCCTTATGACTCAAATCTTCAATTCTCAGCCACATCCTGGTCAATGTTTTCTGAGCCCTTTCCAGTTTAATAATATATCCTTCCTATAACAGGGCGACCAGACACAGTACTCCAGAAGAGGCCTCACTAACACCCTGTACAATGTCAACATAACTTCCCAACTCCTATACAGAACAATGAAGGCAAGCATGCTAAATGCCTTCTTAACCACCCTGTCTACATGTGATACAAACTTCAAAGAATTATGTACCCGAACCCCTAGATTTCTGTTCTACAACACTACCCAGGGCCTGACTATTAATTGTATAAGTCCCGCCTTTATTTGTTTCACCAAAATACAATGCCATACACTCATCCAAATTAAACTCTACCTGCCACTCCTCAGCCCATTGACCTAATTGATCAAGATCTCTTTGTAATCTGAGATAACCTTCTTCACTGTCCACTGAAGATGTCTCTGCTTACAGCTCCTAAAATCGTCTCAATGCTGCAGTATCTCACCTCATCCCAAAGACCTGTGGGGCTAGATCTCTGATGTTCTCCAATATCTGCAATGCTGAGATGTCCATGAGGTAGCTGTGCTAGAGGGAAGACTGAAGTAAGAATGCTAGTGGAACATGGTCAGCAGGTCATGTCAGTGGGGTGTGACTGGCCTTTATAAAAAGGAGATGATACTGCGTGGTGGAGATGATGGGGATAATATCTCTGGAACCCTGCACACCCATCTCCCAGATCCATGGGATCAGGCATCACCATGATACACCTCTTTGTGCACATGCTCTGAGGTTACGTTCAGAGGGCAGATAGAGTTAACCCTTTACTCTCCATTACCAGCCAACAGGTTCCACTGTCAACCGGTTTGTGTTGGTCAGCTGATCCATGGCTGACCTAGCCTGGCAATTTACCCATCCTGACTTGACCACGGGTGAGGTTCCTGCCCACTCTGGAATGAAATCTGACCTCGTGCACTCGCACCCTCTGAGATAGTCACTTCAGAGTCACCAGCTGTAGCAGCGTTCAGATATTGATTTTGGCCAGATTTGTTAGGAAAACTGGTGGTTGGTGAGGATCACTCCATCAGACACCTGTGGCTTGCACTTAGCCAAAAAATACCATCAGATTCAAGTCATGGATTTCAATCATCTCAACAATTAAACCCATCTCTATGGTCTCCATGGCAACAATGGTGTTTATATAGCATCCATAATGTTCCAAGGTTCTTCATTGGAGTTTATTGGACAAAGCTGACCCTGAACTGTGTATGTTGGGTCATATGAACAAGGGTTGTTCCAAAAGGCAGGCCTTAAGGAGTGTCTTAAAGGATGAAAGAGGGATAGAAGGACTGAGAAGGGTAAGGAGGGAATTCCAGACTAGGGCCTAAGCAGCTGAAGGCACTGCCACTGGTGATGGAGTGATTAAAATGGGGATGTGTAAGGGATGGAAACTGGAAGAGCACGGATGTCCCAGAGGGCTATGGAGCTGCTGGAGGTTATGGAAATAGACATAGATGAGGCCATTGAGGGTTCAGACCTGATGTAGGGCAGTGAGTAAGTGGGTTTTGGGGGGGAATAGAACTTGTTGTGAATTAGGACATGGGAGCAGCAGAACTTTGGATGAGTTCAAGTTTATAGAGGGGAGAAGGGAGGCCAGTGGGAGATCGTTGGCCTGGTCGAATCGAGATTAAACAAAGGCTTGAATGGAGTTTTCACCCCCACTATTTGCAACGGTTTATTTGTCCCACCTACAAAGTTGCACTTTTTGAGATCTGCTAATCTCAGTTATCTCTGAAGAATTCTACTGACGTGAGACTCGCATTCACAACATAGCTGCCCCTCTTTCTCAGCTGCACCCCTGCTGTTCCTCCCCAGCGTTCACGTTGTTCTGTTTGACTAGATGCAGTTATTCTTCTCTGAATAGGTGTTACCATGGTGATGGGGTGCATGAACACTCCAGAGAGATGTTGAATGGAATTGAAAGAAAATAGACTTTGTTGTAAATAAATTCATGGAAATTGAAATCAAGAGTGTGGTGCTGGAAAAGCACAGCCGGACAGGCAGTACCCGAGGAGCTGAAAAATCGACTTTTCGGGCAAAAGCCTGATAAGGGGCTTATGCCCAAAACGCCAATTCTCCTGCTCCTCAGATGCTGCCTGACTTGCTGTGCTTTTCCAGCACCACAATCTCAACTCCAGCATCTGCAGTCCTCACTTTCTCCTCATGGAAATTGAAGGCAGTTTATGGAGGTGAAATCTCAGTTTGTGACTTCAGGTTGCACAACGGAGCTGGATTGGTGAATACATGGGGCTATGTGGGTGCAAACTGGACGGGGCAAAATCCTTTTCTCTTATTTGCTCATGGGATGTGGGCATCGCTGGCTGGGCCAACATTTATTGCCCATCCCTAGCTGCCCTTGAGAGGGTGGTGGTGAGCTGCCTTCTTGAACCACTGCTGCCCACATGTGGTGGGTAGACCCACAATGCCGTTCGGGGGTGAATTCGTGGATTTTGACCCAGTGACATTGATGGAATGGCAATGTATTTCCAAGTAAGGATGGTGAGTGACTTGGAGGGGAACTTACTTGTTCCCATGAACCTGATGCCATTGTCATAGAGATGTACACATGGAAACAGACCCTTCGGTCCAACCCGTCCATGCCGACCAGATATCCCAACTCAATCTAGTCCCACTTGCCAGCACCTGGCCCATATCCCTCCAAACCCTTCCTATTCATATACCCATCCAAATGTCTCTTAAATGTTGCAATTGTACTAACCTCCACCACTTCCTCTGACAGCTCATTCCATACATTCACTACCCGCTGTGTGAAAAGGTTGCCCCTTAGGTCTCTTTTATATCTTTCCCCCCTCACTCTGAACCTATGCCCTCTAGTTCTGGACTCCCCCACCCCAGGAAAAGACGTTATCTATTTATCCTATCCATGCCCCTCATAATTTTGTAAACCTCTATAAGGTCTCCCCTCAGCCTCCGATGCTCCAGGGAAAACAGCCCCAGCCTGTTCAGCCTCTCCCTATATCTCAAATCCTCCAATCCTGGCAACTTCCTTGTAAATCTTTTCTGAACCCTTTCAGGTTTCACAACATCTTTCCAGTAGGTAGAAGACCAGACTTGCACGCAATATTCCAACTGTGGCCTAACCAATGTATTGTACAGCCGCAACATGACCTCCCAACTCCTGTACTCAATACTCTGACCAATAAAGGAAAGCATACCAAACGCCTTCTTCACTATCCTACCTACCTGCGACTCCACTTTCAAGGAGCTATGAACCTGCACTCCATGGTCTCTTTGTTCAGCAACACTCCCTAGGACCTTACCATTAAGTGTATAAGTCCTGCTAAGATTTGCTTTCCCAAAATCCAGCACCTCGCATTTATCTGAATTAAACGCCATCTGCCACTTCTCAGCCCATTGGCCCATCTGGTCAAGATCCTGTTGTAATCTGAGGTAACCTTCTTCGCTGTCCATTACATCTCCAATTTTGGTGTCATCTGCAAACTTATGAACCATACGTCCTCATTTCATATCCAAGTCATTTATATAAATGATGAAAAGTAGAGGGCCCAGCACCGATCCTTGTGGCACACCACTGGTCACAGGCCTCCAGTCTGAAAAACAACCCTCCACCACCACCCTCTGTCTTCTACCTTTGAGCCAGTTCTGTATCCAAATGACTAGTTCTCCCTGTATTCCATGAGATCTAACCTTGCTAATTAATCTCCCATGGGGAACCTTGTCGAATGCCTTACTGAAGTCCATTTCGATCACATCTACCACTCTGCCCTCAATCCTCTTTGTTACTTCCTTCTAGATAGAAGTGGTTGTGGGTTTGGAAACTGCTGTCGAAAGATGCTTGCTGATTTTCCAAAGCCAGAAAGAAAGGTTTTGGAATTGTGATACAGAAAAGTCAAAAGTCATAAAAGTCAGTAAAACAAACACAGACAGGGACGAATTTCCAACACAGTGTTTAGGCAGTTGCACAGTCCTGGGCTCCTCTGTTACAAAGGGACATTAAAGCCTCACAGAGCAAATAGTGCCAATTCACCAGGATGGCGCCCCTCCAGAACCCCTCACCACACACCGCCCCTCCCCCCCCCATCCCACCACCCACTTTACCCACCAAACTCTGTGTAAAAGATCCTTGTGGATTTTCCAATGCAAATTGAGCTATTCCTGGGGTCCATCGGTCCGTCATTCCCACAATCAATACTGAGAAACAAGTACCTATATCCATTACTGTTTGTGGGACCTTACTGTGAAACTTCTTCACCCAGAGAGTAGTGGGAGCATGGAATGCTCTGCCCCAGAAGGCTGTGGAGGCCAAGTCTCTGGATACTTTCAAGAAAGAGATTGATAAAGCTCTTAAAGATAGTGGTATCAAGGGGTTATGGGGATAAGGCAGGAACAGGATACTGATTGTGGATGATCAGCCATGATCATAATGAAAGGTGGTGTGGCTCGAAGGGCCGAATGGCCTGCTCATGCACCTGTTGTCTATTGTCTAATGTGTGGTCACACTGGCTGGCACATTTCCTACAGTACACAGTGACACTACTTTGAAACAATGCACTTCATTGCCTGGCAGGCACTGTAGCTCACTTCCAGTTGTGAAAGATGATAAATGAATGCAATAATTTACTTGCTATCTCTCATTCTTTCTTTCCATATCCCTCTCTTTCCTTCTCCTGCCCTTTCTCATCACTTTGAGCGGGGCAGAGGCATGAGCACACAACATAGGCTGATACACACGGAGTATTCCCAGGCTGCCTATCATCCAGTAAATGTCACTCAGCTGCTCCTGCATGCCCCTAGTATGACCTCCATTGCTATGCCCCCTCCAGTATTCACTCACCTTCAATATCCCCCAATATCTATCCTCCCACACCCAACTATATCCCCACAATATTCACCCTCCAATACCCGACTAGTCCCCTCAGATATCCACCCTCCCACATCCGACCTTATTCCTGCCAATATCCACCTTCCCACATCCCTCCCAAACATATCCCTCCAATACACAACTTCAAAGCATACCTTCAAAATGACCCCCAATATCCACCCTTCCATAGCCCATCCACAATATTCCCCCAATATCTACGCCCCCATCTCAGATATCACCCAATATCCACCCTCCCATAGCCCATCCACAATATTCCCCCAATATCTACACCCCCATCTCAGATATCACCCAATATCCACCCTCCCATAGCCCATCTACAATATTCCAATATCTACACCCCATCTCAGATATCACCCAATATCCACCCTCCCATAGCCCATCTACAATATTCTCCCATATCCACACCCCATCTCCAATATCACCCAATATCCACCCTCCCATAGCCCATCTACAATATTCTCCCATACCTATACCCCATCTCCGATATCACCCAATATCCACCCTCCCATAGCCCATCTACAATATTCTCCCATACCTATACCCCATCTCCGATATCACCCAATATTCACCCTCCCATAGCCCATCTACAATATTCTCCCATACCTACACCTCCATCTCCGATATCACCCAATATTCACCCTCCCATAGCCCATCTACAATATTCTCCCATACCTACACCTCCATCTCCGATATCACCCAATATTCACCCTCCCATAGCCCATCTACAATATTCTCCCATACCTACACCTCCATCTCCGATATCACCCAATATCCACCCTCCCATAGCCCATCTATAATATTCTCCCATACCTACACCCCATCTCCGATATCACCCAATATCCACCCTCCCATAGCCCATCTATAATATTCTCCCATACCTACACCCCATCTCCGATATCACCCAATATCCACCCTCCTACAGCCCAACTACAATATTCCGCCAATATCTACATGCCATCTCCAATATCCTCCAAAGATTCACCCATCCATAGCCTGTCTTCAAACCCAACATCCCAATATCAAGAATGGGACTGAAAAGACACTGATAGAATGTAGGGGGTGGACAGACCAAAATGGGGGGGGGGGGGGGGGGGGGTGTGCGGGGAGCAGATCAATCATTCCATGAATATGTCAGAATGTGGAACTTGACAAATGTCACAACATTTAACCCCATCTCCAATTTAAGACAATACTGGTGAGGGACTAGTCATTTTGAAAGAGACAAATTTAGGATCCCAGCTACTTCTTACGGGAATAAAACCACAGGGTTCCATGATTTTGAACAAATAAAATAAGCTTTATTATATAAAGTTAGAGAAGTAGGACAATCGACTATACAAATGTAAGAAATGCGCACTATACGTACAAGGGTGAGGTTAGGATATATATTAGCAGTCGAACTATGGTCAAACACTCTTCAGAGCACATTAAACAGCAGATATAACAGTCAAGACTGAACCCAGATTTTCATCGACTCACTCAGGCATTAGTGACATCACTAAATCTAGTTAAAAGTTTGCTCCCTTCACAAGGGATTTCAACTCTTCATTCCCAAAGAGACTCAGTCACAGCTGTTCTGATGTGGACTTAGAGGGGAAGCACTTCCATCCTGTCAGCTCAATCTCTTTTTCCGAGATTCAGTTCCCAGCATTCCTGAGACTGTTCACATTTACCTAAAGACAGGCACGATTTCAGTTTTTAACCAAACAGCTATTGCGTCACACCTACATTCCTGTTTGTTCAATCTTTCTCAATTTCTTCAAGCAAATATCCTCCCTAAGTGTGTTTGAAGCCAACTCTCAGCTACCAATTAACTCCTTGGACTTCACTGACCTTCTAGTTCCTAATGACAACACTTTAGCTGATGGTGCCATCTTCTTTGGCTTTCTCTCTGACCAACTTCCCAACAACTCCACTGAACTACAACGTGTGCCAGGCCTTCCTCAATGAGACATAGTTATTAGGCGTATTTAACTGCAGGGAGACCCTGCCCATGTTCTTGACTAACTTACTGACTGACCCTATGGACTACTGTCCACTAATCTTTGAATTTATCTGAATAATCTATGAAAAAAATCTATAAAAATCCCTGTCATTATTCCTAGGCAGAATCAAACATAACCCGCATTATGCCCAGAATTTTACAGGCGTCAGATTTCAAAAGCACACAGGGTTTTCTCAAAGCTCCCATATCCCCCTCCAATATCTCCTCTCTGATATCCCTCCCCTATATCCGGCCTATAACCATCCTTCCATATACACTTCCGATACTCTTTTGAAATTCCCTACCCCTTTCTGATTTTCCCTCCAGTGCTTCTCCTCTAATAGCCTTCTCCAAAACCGTCCCTCTAATATAATTCTTCTAATAATCCCTCCAATGTACCCAACAATAAACGAAGGGCTTTTGCCCGAAACGTCGATTTTGCCTGTCCTCGGATGCTGCCTGAATTGCTGTGCTCTTCCAGCACCACTGATCCAGAATCTGGTTTCCAGCATCTGCAGTCATTGTTTTTACCAACAATAAACCCAGTCAATATCCCTCCAAAATCTGTTATCCCCTTCCAATATCTCCACTGTGATATCTGCCTCTGATATCCCTGCCCAATATCTCCCCTCTAATATTCCCCCAATAATATCTCCCCTCTAATAATCTCCTCCAACATCTTCCTCTGATATATCCACTTCAATCTTACCTATAATACATTCACTGCTAGCCTGTCTATAGTCTCACTGTTAAAGCGCCTTTAAATATCTTCTTCAATATAATCCTCCTATATCCATCTCTCCAATAGCCCCTCTTGGATATCCTATCCATAAACATTCCTCCGATATCTCCCTTTTTGGATTAAAGACACAGATCTTTAACAATGATTTGATTGAAAATTGGAACAAGCTCGATGGGTGGAATGGCCTGCTGTACATTTGATCCCATGTCCTGTTCCTTTCCTTGTCACTGTGCCAGCCTCTATTAACATCATCTATGTTTTGTGTGCGCTTTAATCTCTCCAATCTTTCAAACCATCCTGGACTTTCTCTTTAGGGTCTTTTCTCCCGTGACCTCTCTGTGCCCCTGTACAGATTGTTAGATCTGTAACAGCCAGTGCTCATGAAAACTCCTTGACCTGGTAAGCCAGCTGTATTTCTCTTCCCACGGATGCTGCATGTTTCCAGGATTTTCTGCTTGCGTTCCAGATTTCCAGCATCCACGGTGTCAATTGGCTGTGACAAAACATGGTTGTTCTAAGCTGGGTGTTGGGGAGTAGATTCCATTCTAGTATCAGAGCAAGAGTTGGCTGCAGACACATTGATTGTTGAGCTGGGAGTGTTGGGAGAGTGTGCTGTAGCCATGGAAACCTGAGCTCAGTAATCTCTCGCTCTGTTTGTTTTATTGATCTGGCATTGTGTTGTGCGTTCAGTGACTCAGCTGAAAGTAGACAATAAACACTCCTATTTCTCTGGTGCCTTTTACGTACTCAGAAGTTTTCCAAGGTACCTCCCAATGGGCTTGTAATACAGGAAACGCAGAAGCCAATTCACACACAGTGAGCTCCCACAAAAAGTCAACGAAAGGGTAAATTGGCAATCTGTTTTTGAGATTGTGGTTGAGGGATCCATCCTGGCCTGGTCACTGGCTTTCCCACCATGATGGGATCCACATACTCTTGAGATGGTGTCTACCTGTTTCACAAAGTGGGTGATACTCTTTAATTAATTATTCACTCACAGGATGAGGGCATTGCCCATCCCAGTGGGTCTGGTGTCACATGGAGACCAGACCAGATGAGGACAACAGCTTTCTTCCCTGAAGGGCATTAGTGAACCAGATGCGTTTTTCCAACAATCGACAGGGGTTTCATGGTCACCATGCGGCTCTTCATTCCAGATTTTGATTGAATTCAAATTCCAACAGTTGCCATGGCAGGATTTGAACCTGGGCCCCCAGGATTAACAATCCAGTGATAATAGGACTAGGCTAGCACCTCTCTGATGTTAATGCCTTTCAGCCTTCATATTACTGCACATATCAAAATGAATGCACACTTAGCTTCGGGAAAGGAAACGGTTGTCAAGTGAGATACCAACCTTCCTCTGAAATAAAGAAACACTTTTGTCACTGAGGGCTAAAGATTAGATTAGATTAGATTCCCTACAGTTTGGAAACAGGCCCTTCGGCCCAACAAGTCCACACCGACCCTCCGAAGAGTAATCCATCCAGATCCATTCCCCTACCCTATATTTACCACTGACTATGGGCAATTTAGCATGGCCAATTCACCTAACCTGCACATCTTTGGACTGTGGGAGGAAACTGGAGCACCCAGAGGAAACCCACGCAGACACGGGGAGAATGTGCAAACTCCACACAGTCGCCTGAGGGGAGAATTGAATCCAGGTCCCTGGCGCTGTGAGGAAGCCAGGATAATGCCAGCTCTCACCAGCTGTGGCTCAGTGGTTAGCTGCCTGGTTTCAGAGGGTCACAGCTTCAGGCCCCACTGGACAGCTTCAGACTCACGGGCAATTGCAGGGAGCTAGTGCTGCCTTTCAGGTTATATGTTAACCCAAGGCTCTGTCTGCCCCTTGCAGGGGAATGGCAGGCACTCCAAGGTCATCTATCCATGGGGAGTTCTCTTAGCATCCTTGCCAGTACTTATCCACCAACCAACACTGCTGACGCAGAATAGTTTGTTAGTTTCTGCATTGCTTTTTGTGGGATCTTACTGCCCACATGTTTGACCGCCGCATTTCCAGCGTGGTTACACTTCGTTGGCTGCAGAGTGCTCTGCGATGTCTCACGGCTTTGGAAGGTGCTATAGAAATGCAGGTTCGGCGTGCGAATGAGAGATGAGTGGGAAGTGAGCCCCAGAAGGTGTGGACTGAGGGTAAAGGCACAAGGCAGATAGAGTGGGGGCAAATGCTTCCAGAATGCTCTGTCTCCAGGGGGTGGTTCTCCAGCTTGGGTCCTTGGAGGTGCGACAAGTGTTGGACTTGCAATAGTGTCAGAGGTGAAGGACATCAGTTATGTGCAGGGACTGGAGAGGTTGGAGTCATCCACCTTTGAACAGACATCCTGAAGGAGAGATTGCTCCAGGGGCTTATACTGAGCGAAGACAGAGGAGCAATTACCACTGATGGAGGAAGGGAACCAATGGAGTCACAGAGATACAGAAATCAACAATACATACCGTCTGTGTGTGGGGGTGTGTGTGTCTGTGTGTGTGTCTGTGTGTGAGTCTGTGTATGTGTCTGTCAGTGTGTCTGTATGTGTATGTGTGTGTGCATGTGTCTGTCAGTGTGTCTGTATGTGTATGTGTGTGAGTGTGTGCATGTGTCTGTCAGTGTGTCTGTATGTGTATGTGTGTGTGAGTGCATGTGCATGTGTGCGTGTGTGAGTGTGTGAGACTGCGTGTATCTGTGTGTGTGTTTGTGTATGAGTGTATGTGTATCTGTCTGTGTGTATGTGTGTCTGTGAGTGTGCGTCTGTGTGTCTGTTTGTCGCTGTGTGTGTGTCTTTATGTGTGTGTGTCTGTCTGTCTCTGTGTCTGTGTGTGCCTGTGTGTCTGTCTGTGCGTGTGTGTCTGTTGGTCTGTCTCTGTGTCTGTGTGTGTGTTTGTGTGTCTTTGTGCGTGTGTGTATATCTGTGTGCGTATATCTGTGTGTGTGTCTGTATGTGTGTGTGTGTCTGTGTGAGTGTGTCTGTGTGAGTGTGTGTCATGCGAGTGTGTCTGTATCTGTGTGTGTGTGTGTGTGTCTGTCTGTCTGTCTGTGTGTATTTGAAGGGGAGAGATTAAAAAGTTCTGTCATCTCGAGTGCACCCTGAAACGGTGATGCGAGCAGATTGAGTTAAACATTTAAGGGAAGGGAACTGGATGAATATGTGAGAAGTGAAACTCACAGAGTTATGAGAAGGGAGACGGTGGGGTGAGGAGTGGGGTCAATGGGGGAAACACATCAAGGCCCAATGACTGCACGCTGGGGCCCACAGGGTCTGCCTTGCTCAGCTCTGAGGCAGGGGCAATGGGCAGGAGTTTAGGGCTTTGGGCAGAAGCAGGGCTGGAGCCTGTGTTCGGTGACATTCTGAGGTGCCTAGATCCAAAACATTAACACTGATTTCTCTGTACAGATACTGCCAGATCTGCAGAACTTTTCCAGCAGTTTCGTTTTTTATTTCTGTCCCTGTCCCTGCATGGAGTCGAATAAATTGACTGGCTCCCTCAAAGGAGCAGCACAGGCAGAAAGAGTTGAGTGGCTTCCTTCTGTACTGTACAGTGTGTGAACTCCCCATCAGGCCCGATACTGTATATGTGGGTATGTGCTGCATACAAAGCTACAGTAAGCAGCAAGGCCATCCCACACACTAACTCCAACTATGACTAGCACAGTTCAGATTGGATACCCAGAACAGTGAGTAACGACTCTTTCGTGTTCATCGTTGCGCAGCGGTTCCAAGTACTGTTGAAGAAATGAGTCAGAAAAACAGGTGCCGAGTCTTCAATGGAAGTCTTAGCCAGGCCGCTGTTTGCAGACATGTCATTCCACCTGACCCAGCGTTGGACACCAAATCGAGATTCAGCCTGATTGGAGCAAACTGCTGCAGATGCTGGAATCTGGACTGAAATCGAAAACATGCTGCATCAGGAAGCATCCACAGACAGGCAGCATCGATGGGCAGGCAGCATCCATGGACAGGCAGCATCAATGGACAGGCAGCATCGATGGGCAGGCAGCATCCACGGACAGGCAGCATCCATGGGCAGGCAGCATCGATGGGCAGGCAGCATCCACGGACAGGCAGCATCCACGGACAGACAGCATCCACGGGCAGGCAGCATCCACGGACAGGCAGCATCCACGGACAGGCAGCATCCATGGGCAGGCAGCATCGATGGGCAGGCAGCATCCATGGACAGGCAGCATCAATGGACAGGCAGCATCCACGGGCAGGCAGCATCCACGGACAGGCAGCATCCACGGACAGACAGCATCCACGGGCAGGCAGCATCCACGGACAGGCAGCATCCACGGACAGGCAGCATCCACGGACAGGCAGCATCCACGGGCAGGCAGCATCCACGGACAGGCAGCATCCACGGGCAGGCAGCATCCACGGACAGGCAGCATCCACGGGCAGGCAGCATCCACGGACAGGCAGCATCAATGGACAGGCAGCATCGATGGACAGGCAGCATCAATGGACAGGCAGCATCGATGGACAGGCAGCATCAATGGACAGGCAACATTCACGGACAGGCAGCATCGATGGGCAGGCAGCATTGATGGACAGGCAGCATCAATGGACAGGCAGCATCCACGGACAGGCAGCATCAATGGGCAGGCAGCATCCACGGACAGGCTGCATCCACGGACAGGCAGCATCGATGGACAGTAAGCATCCACGGACAGGCAGCATCCACGGACAGTCAGCATCGATGGACAGGCAGCATTGATGGACAGGCAGCATCAATGGACAGGCAACATTCACGGACAGGCAGCATCGATGGACAGTCAGCATCCACGGACAGGCAGCATCGATGGACAGTCAGCATCCATGGACAGGCAGCATCAATGGGCAGGCAGCATCCACGGGCAGGCAGCATCGATGGGCAGGCAGCATCCACGGGCAGGCAGCATCCACGGACAGGCAGCATCCACGGACAGACAGCATCCACGGGCAGGCAGCATCCACGGACAGGCAGCATCCACGGACAGACAGCATCAATGGGCAGGCAGCATCCACGGACAGGCAGCATCAATGGACAGGCAGCATCAATGGACAGGCAGCATCAATGGACAGGCAACATTCACGGACAGGCAACATTCACGGACAGGCAGCATCGATGGGCAGGCAGCATCCACGGGCAGGCAGCATCCACGGACAGGCAGCATCCACGGAGAGACAGCATCCATGAACAGGCAGCATTCATGGACAGGCAGCATCCACGGACAGCCAGCATCCATGGACAGGCAGCATTCACGGACAGGCAGCATCGATGGACAGGCAGCATCCACGGACAGGCAGCATCCATGGACTGGCAGCATCCACGGACAGGCAGCATCCATGGACAGGCAGCATCCACGGACAGGCAGCGTCGATGGACAGGCAGCATCGATGGACAGGCAGCATCCACGGACAGGCAGCATCCATGGACAGGCAGCATTCACGGACAGGCAGCATCCACGGACAGGCAGCATCCACGGACAGGCAGCGTCGATGGACAGGCAGCATCGATGGACAGGCAGCATCCACGGAGAGACAGCATCCATGGACAGGCAGCGTCCACGGACAGGAAGCATCCATGGACAGGCAGCATCGATGGACAGTCAGCATCGATGGACAGGCAGCATGCTAACATTTCGAGTCTAGATAGCTCTTCATCAGGGCTGATGTGAAGGGTGGAGGGGATAGCATTGTGCAATAGTTGAGGGGGGGGTGAATCGAATCCCCACAGTGTGGAAACAGGCCTTTTGGCCCAACACGTCGATACCCTGAAGAGCATCCCCACCAGAGCCATCACCTCGCATTTCCCACAGCCAATCCACCTGACCTGCACGACCTTACACTGTGGGAGGAAACCGGAGCACCTGGAGGAAACCCACACAGACACGGGGAGAATGTGCAAACTCCACACAGGCAGTCACCTGAGGGCGGAATCGAACCTGGGTCTCTGCTTCGAGGTAGCAGTGCTAACCACTGTGCTGCCATGTTGGGGGGGAAAAAGGTGCTGCTAGTGCAGATTCAGTGATCGGAACGTGAGAATGTGAGACTCAGTCTTGACAGCCAAGTCTGTACCTGTGGTAGCATGAACCCTGAGTATAAAGCGGCCCCAAATGCAACCCGACACAAATCCTACAATAATCATTTACACAGGAACGGGTGAACAGAAAGGAGACCATTCAGCCCTCAAACCTACTTTCATTTGATAATGCCTGATCTGCCAGTTTTTGATCAACATTAGATTAGATTAGATTTCCTACAGTGTGGAAATAGGCCATTTGGCCCAACCAGTCCACACTGACCCTCTGAAAAATAACCCACCCAGACCCATTCCCCCTACATTTACCCCCGACTGATGAACCTAACACTATGGGCAATTTAGCCTGGCCAATTCACCTAACCTGCACATCTTTGGACTGTGGGAGGAAACCAGAGCACCCGGAGGAAACCCAGCAGACACGGGGAGAATATGAAAACCCCCCACAGACAGTGGCCTGAGGCTGGAATCGAACCTGTGAGGCAGCAGTGCTAACCACTGAGCCTTGTGAACTTGGATTTCTCACCCAGCCTTGTCAATTTGTTAAATGCGTAAAGAGAAACTTCTGTGAGAACCCCAGGTTGGAAAAGCCAGTCGGAATGAAGTCTATGCTAATTACTGTAGCTTTGTCGAGACATTGGCAACGCTAACTTATCAATCCCACTGACCACCCCTCTGGTTTTCCCCACAAGCCAGTAAATCTTTCCTGTTTCCAGCGATTTTCCACTGTCTTTGGAAAGTTGAAACTGATTGTGCTTCCAGCACCCTGTCAAGTCTGCACATTCCTGACCACAACAACCCAGGACATTTAAAAAAGATCTCCACCTCTCCAGAGATGTTGTTTTGCCAGTGATCAGAGTCACGTATTTTCAAATCTCCTTCTCCGAGAGCAAGGGCAGTAATTTTCGGGGTTTGGATGGTGCTGGAGTTTTCTGTTACATGATCTGAGGAGCAGCTGAAATTTCTGTGAAAGTTGAGTGTGGACCCAGCCTGTGTTTGATCCTGGGGAGGGTGTTTGTCTGGACAGCAGGATTTCCAGGAATCTGTGTGTGCATTCCCAGCTGCTGCTGCATCTCTCAGCTTGTACAGACGTCTCACAGTCAGGCCAGCCCCAGCAGTGTACAGCAGCTCACACCTGGCGGCCACACTTTTATTTTCATTGCTTTGACAGCCTGGTCAATGGGTCGCTGGCTATTCCAGCTTCAGCATTTCTCATAGCAATTTGCTAATCACAGTTTCTCCACCTTTCCTCTCCCAACCTCGTCTCTCCTCAGACCTTTCCTCCCTTTTCAGACCTTCCACCTCTCTCCTCTGACCTGCCCCCCTACTCTGATTCTCCCCCCACTCTGACCTTTCCTCCCTTTTCAGATCTTCTCCCTCTCTCCTCGGGCCTGCCCCCCCCCCCTCCTCTGACCTGCCCCCCCTCCTCTGACCTTCACCTCTACTCTGACCTTTCTCCATACTCTGACCTTCCTCCATACTCTGACCTTTCCCCCCTACTCTGACCTTTCCCCTCTCCCCTCTGACCTGCCCCCCCTGACCTTCCCCCCTACTCTGACCTTCCCCCCTACTCTGACCTTCCCCCATACTCTGACTTTCCCCCCCACTCTGATCTCCCCCCTACTCTGACCTTTCCCCCTACTCTGACCTTTCCCTTCTCTTCTCTGAGCTGCCCCCTCCCTTCTGACCTTCCCCCTACTCTGACCTTTTCCCTCTCCCCTCTGACCTGCCCCTCCCTTCTGATCTTCCCCCTACTCCGACCTTTCCTCTCTACTGTGACCTTTCCCATTTCTCCTCCGACCTTTCCCTGTCTACTGACCTTTCCTGACCTCTGACTGTACCCCTCTCTTCTGAACTTTCCCCCTCCTCTGACTTTCACTCCCTCACCCCTGACCTTCCCTCTTTCTCGTCTGACCTTACCCCCTTTCTCCTCAGGTTATAGAAAGGTTAGAGCACAGAAGGAGACCATTCTGTGAAGTGCTTTGAGGGGTCCAATAGGTGCTATAGAAATGCAAGTCTTCTTGAGCTATGTGCTGCTGAGCAGAGCTCACAGAAGCACGACTCGTGTTCCAGTGCCTGAGTATAAATAGCTCAGATGGTTGGCAACAGGAACATCACATGGAATGATTCTCGGAACGTTATTAACTTCCCGTGACCTCTCTTTGCTCCAAATGCTGAGTGCCTTTCTGTGGCTTTGTTGACATCCAGATCACCAGGGATACCAAAGTCTGATTCACTGAGTGGTGACCCGTCATTCTGCTGTACTGAGCTCTGTGTTGTGGTTCTGTTGGTAGACGGATAATCCCGGGAATCTGGGTTAATCAGTCAGAGCCGGTGGCCTCAAATCCTAGCCTGGGACCTTGAGAGTTTATAACCAATGACCCAACAAACTGCGACCCAACTCCAGACCTGGAGCAGCACGGTGGCTCAGTGGTTAGCACTGCTGCCTCACAGTGCCAGGGACCTGGGTTCGATTCCAGCTTCGGGTGACTGTCTGTACGGAGTTTGCACATCCTCCCTGTGAATGTTTGGGTTCCCTCTGGGTGCTCCGGTTTCCTCCCACAGTCCAAAAGATGTGCAGGTTCGGTGGATTGGTCACGCTAAACTGCCCATAGTCAGGGGGCGTGCAGGCAGGGTGGATTAGCTGTGGGAAATACAGGGAGGGAGGGATGGATCTGGGTGGGATGCTCTTGAGAGGGGTGGTGTGGACTCAATGGACAGAATGGCCTGCTTCCACACTGTAGGGCTTCTACTCCATAACCCATAGTGATGTGGGGTTGACTCCGCTGCCCTCTGGGCAACTAAGGATGGGCTATAAACTCGGGCCTGATGAAGGGCTCCAGCCAGAAGCATCGATCCTCCTGCTCCTAGGATGCTGCCTGATCTGCTGTGCTTTTCCAGACTCTCAACTCTGACCTGCAGCATCTGCAGACCTCACTGTCTCCTATAAAGCCTGGCCTGGCCAATGACATCCACATCCTGTAAATGAATAATAAAAAAACAAAAAAAACCTGCCTTAACCCATTCGGGGCCTCTACGTGACTTCACGCAGACACACTGACTCTTAATAGTCCTCTGAAGTGGCCAAGCCAGTCTCATGGGGAATGAACCACTTTCCCCAGATCATGTTAGCTCAGCTCAGAATGTGTGGTCAATGTGCAGCTCATCGCTAATGTTCCCCCCGGGGCCAGAGTCAATGGAAATTGTCCTGTGTGCCCCCTGCTTCTGAATATACTGTTCCTCAAAGCAGAGCCTGGAGATCGGAGGGTCACTGTACAACAGAGAGCCCATCAAAGCCAAGTGGCAACATGTCATTCACAATCCCAACAGACCGGCTAAAAGGAAGAGTGGTTGTTTGACAGAACAGAACTCAAGTGTTCCAGAAACAAGTTGAAGGTCTTTGTCTTGCACTTGAACAATTCTGACTGCAATAGGAACTTCTGCAATAACATATCAGTCATGCTAATGGCATGGCTCTACTACACTTGCTAAACGTTACTTGTATTAATACACAGGGAGCTGTCCACCAGGAGCGTGTCCACGTATTGCACCTTTCCAAATTCAATAAACTTTTAGGCAGCAATAGAGCACTGACGAATTCTCTGTAGCAACGTTTTGACTCATCAGTCAGTTTGCAAACTAATCAGCATCCTTTGCTTCATGTAATAGAAAATGCCACTCCTTCTGAAATAAGCCATTCTTGAACTGTCCTGATGAATACAAACTTTGATTCAGATCTCCTTTTCAGTTACAGAGTCCCTACACTGTGGAAACAGGCCTCTCAACCCAACAAGTTCACACCAACCCTCCAAAGAATAACGCACCCAGACCTTATATTTGCCCCTGACTAATGCACCCAACATCCCTGAACACTATGAGGCAATTTAGCATGGCCAATTCACCTGACCTGCGCATCTTTGGACTGTGGGAGGAAACTGGAGCACCCGGAGGAAACCCATGCAGACACGGGGAGAACGTGTAAACTCCACACTGACAGTTACCCGAGGCTGGAATCGAACCTGGGTCCCTGGTGCTGTGAGGCTGCAGTGCTAACCACTGAGCCACCGTGCCGCCCGTGCTGGCGTATCTCAGCATTATTCCAGAAGAAGAACATTGCCATCCATTCTCCATGTTAGTGGTGAGGGAAGGCCCAATTGTCAGTTGTCACTCTGTTTTCAATAATCCTGAATCCACCAGGAACTGGACTCTCCTTAATGAAACCCATTGTGGTTTCTTGTGTCACTAAGTGTCAGTGATCTTTTCCATACATTGACCACCTGAGAGTCTTTGTATTTTCTACACTTTCCTATCCATTGGCATTATCCTGGTGATTCTATACAGTCCAATATGTTACTGCACATCAGACTCAACCCGTGGCCTACCCAATATTCTGTTAACATTGACTGCCACATGTTCACTTGCATTCCTTTTCATAAAGCCTGGAATACTCTCAGTCTTTGTATGCATGTATCTCTCCGCTCTCACATTTTGAGCTATGTACTTAAGTCTGTTGATCTGTCATATCCTTCAGTCCCATTTGGTGTAGACTGCCATCATTTCGTCTGGCCACCAGGCTGGTCCATTCTGGTAGCTTAACTACTGTGATGATACTATGGCTATCAGGAGTGTATTTTGTTCTGGCTTTTGTTTTAAAGAGAGGTTTTAAGGCAGAGGTGCCAAACTAGCTACTCAGAGACATTAGAGTAAACAGTTTGTGAGGTCTTGAGTTTTCCTTTAAAGTTGGAACAATAGAAGCTGCCTGAATGGGTGGGGTCAAGCTCCCACGGAACCAGGATGTTTAGTTTTAGATTTTCAACTGCAGTTGCAGGGTCTCGAAGCTGGGGTTGGAAGCTATAGTGCATCTCTCCCTACTACTCTCTCTCTCTCAGAGTTTTCTCGAGATGTTTTTCCTTTTGGACTGGAGAATTGCCTGTAAGACAATTTGTTTTCTGAACTTGCCTTTTGCCAAGGGTGCAATTATGAGCTATTGATATATTGGAACAGTTACTGTTTTGTAATAAAATAATCTATTTTTTTTAAGTTTTCAACAGAGTAAAGATATTATAATTTTTTCTTTTTTGTTGTATTTTAATTATAGTGTATGAATAAAGTGTGTTCTATCAAATTGCATCCAGAAAGCACCTGGAACTTACCTTTCAAATAAGAAACCCTCAGGGTCTAGGCCATCTTCTGAATATTTCAAAGGGGTTTGGTCTACTCCATAACAGCTACATCCATTCCCCTTTCACCATTCCTCACACATTTGGGCTGTGGCAAAACATCCGAATTCCACTGACTCTCAGCTAGCTGTAGATAGAGTCATAGAGATGTACATCACAGAAACAGACCCTTCGGTCCAAATCATCCATGCCGACCAGATATTCTAAGTTAATCTAGTCCCATTTGCCAGCACGTGACTCATATTCCTCCAAACCCTTCTTATTCATATACCCATCCAGATGCCTTTCAAATGTTGCAATTGTACCAGCTTCCACCACTTCCTCTGGCAGCACATGCACCACCCTCTGTGTGAAAAAGATGTCCCTGAGGTCCCTTTTAAATCTTTCCCCTCTCACCCTAACCCTATGCCCTCTAGTTCTGGACTCCCCCACCCCAGGAAAAAGACCTTGCCTATTTACCCAATCCATGCCCCTCATGGTTTTATAAACTTCTATAAGGTTACCCCTCAGCCTCCAATGCTCCAGGGAAAACAGTCCCAGCCTATTCAACCTCTCCCTATAGCTCATATCCCCCAACCCTGGCGACATCCTTGCAAATCTTTTCTGAACCCTTTCAAGTTTCACAATATCCTTCCTATAGGAAGGAGACCAGAATTGGATAAAATATTCTAAAAGTAGCCTAACCAATGTCATGTGCATGTTGAGAGACCTCCCAACCCCTATATTCAATGCTTTGACTAATAAAGGAAAGCATACTAATTCCTTTCTTTACTGTCCTGTCTACCTGCGGCTCTACTTTCAAGGAGCTATGAACCTGAACTCCAAAGTCTCTTTGTTCAGCAACACTCCCTAGGACCTTACCTTTAAGTGTATAATTCCTGCTAAGATTTGCCTTTCCAAAATGCAGCACCTCTCATTTACCCAAATTAAACTCCATCTGCCACTCCTTGGCCCATTGGCCCATCTAGGTTATCCAAGATGGAGGACAAGAAAAATTTGTGACTGTAACAGATGCTCCTTTTTTGAGGTATTTTCGGTGCTGGAAGTGATTTCTTCAAATTCCAGAAGCAGTAGTTAGTGTTTTATAAGCTGCTGCATTGTTTTGGAACTTTGGAGTAGAAAGGTCGAAACAACCGCACTTTAAAAAGGAGGAAGAGAACAAAGGCAGTGATCACATGGTCAGTGAGAGAGAAAGGGAGAGAAAGGAGCATGCAAACATAAATGTGATCAGTACCAAGCTCCAGTGTACCTCGCTCCCCATTCTCCTCCAATTCCAGTCACACCATTTTGACAACGAATAGCTTTGATGTTTCTGAAAATCAAGATTAAGGAGAAGGAAGAAAAATGAAGTGATAGTTGCTGTATGGAATGGTGCTTATCTAATGGATACATAAGAGGCAGTTCAGCCCTTCAACCCTATTCTACCATTCAGTCTAATCTTGGCTGACCTGTCTCTTAATCTTCAATACAATTTTGGACCTACCAAAAAACTATCCATCTCAGCTCAAATGCAACAACAAAAACAGACGTTTCTGGAGAAACTCAGCAGGTCTGGCAGCAGCTGTGAAGAGAAATCAGAGTTAACGTTTCAGGCCCGGTGACCCTTCCTCATCAGTTTCAAATGATGCCCCAGCCATAGCTGTCAATCTGTGCGTCGGATTTCCACAATTCTCCTATGATGAAGGGCTTGTGTTGACTATGACATGTTCCTGGGTTCACTTGGCAAGGTCAGAGCAGTGTGAAGCTGTAACTCCACAGGCGTTAATGGAGCATTGATGGTCCCCAGTGAACGGGTGCGTCAGTCACTTTATCTCCTTCTGGCAGGTAACTCACCTCTTTAAATCCTTCCACTTAGCCTGCATTAATGTCATCAGCTCATATCATTCTGTTAAATTGAGCACAGATACCAACATAAGGATTAATGTGATAATTATTTGTTCATGGGATGCAAGTGTCATTGGCTGGACCAGCATTTATTGTCCTTGAGAAGGTGGTAATGAGCTGCCTTCTTGAACTTCTGCAGTCCATGTGCTATAGATAGACCCACAATGCTTTAAGCAGGGATTCCAAGATTTTGGCCTAGCAAAAGTGAGGGCTATATATTTCCAAATCGGAATGGTGAGTGGCTAGGAGGAGAACTTGAAGGTGGTAGTGTTCCCATGTATCTGCTGCCCTTATCCTTCTAGATGGAAGTGGTTGCATGCTTGGAAGGTGCTCTTAAAGGAGCCTTGGTGAATATCTGCACTGCATCTTGTAGCTAGTGCACACTACTAGTACTGAGGGAGGGAGTGGATGTTTGTGGATGTGATGTCAATCAAGTGGGCTGTTTTGTCCTGGATGGTGTCAAGCTTCTTGAGTTTTATTGGAGATGCAGCCATCCAGGCAAGTGGGGAGTATTCCACTACTCTCCTGACTTGCGTCTTGTAGATAGTGGACAGGCTTTGTGGAGACTGGAGGTGAGTTGCTCACTGCATAATTCCTAGCCTCTGACCTGCTCTTGTAGCCATTGTGTTTATGTCACGAGTCCAATTGAATTGCTGATCAATGATAATCCTCAACTTAGATAGTGCAAGATTCAGTGATGGTAACATCACTAAACACCAGGCCCTGATGGTTAGATTCATTCTTGCTGGAGATGGTCATTGCCTGGCATTCGTTGGTATGGATGTTACTTGCCATCTCTTTGCCCAAGCCTGGATATTGTCCAGATCTTGTATTTGAACACGGACTGTTTCAGTATCTGAGGAGTTGGGAATGGTGCTGAACATTGTGTAATCATCAGCGAACATCCCAACTCGTGAGGACCGACTGAGTATGTGGCTTCTCCCTAGAAACGTTACAATCGAGTAGACAATAATATAGGGTGGCAGCTCTTATTAAAGCACATGATTCAACATGAGTCAGTGCTCTTTTTACTCTCTCCAATGTTCCATGTAATTGCTGCCAACCAGCTTGTTGTACTGACACTGAGCTGCGGTAGTCTCTATTCACACAACAGTAGGAATGTTGACTGCTTTGAGACTGGGTGGGAGTCAGCTCTCTACTCCTCCAAAAGGCTCAGCAGTCACTCTCACCCTTGAGTCAGGAGACCTAATGCTCACTCTCTACTTGAGACCCAATCCAGGCTGACTCTCCCAAGGCAGGACTGAGGGAGGTGTCATCTTTTGGATGCCAATTATCTCTGTCAGGTAAAAAGTGCCAAAGTGCAATTTCAAAGAGCACGGGCATTTCTCGCTGGCATCCTGCCAATATTTATCCCTCAACTAACATGCATCACAACACTGTGGGATCTTGCTGTTTTCAGCGTGATGGCAATGTGGTTGGCCACTCAGAATGCTTTGAAGAATCCTTGGCTCCCACAGAAATGAATGTGAACTGTTTCTTCCTTTGGTGCTGAGGCAGGTACTCTAACCAATATTCACCAACAGCACTGAGTTAAAAAAAACTCAAGCCTGGATCTGATCTTTATTACGGTATAGTTGCGGGATCCTGCTGTGTACAATGCTGATTGTGCATCAGGGATGGCTTCCAGAGTTTCAGTCAGCTATAATGGTTTCTGACATGTTACTATGACGATCTGTGAGTAGGGGGTGGGAGTGGGTACAGGAGGAGAGACAGCTAGCTGTACAATAATGACTTCATCCCCTTTCACTTCACAACATGAACTTGCTCAGCGTGACAGGTACAAACATGGTGGGAGGTTCTCTCTTAACTCTTGGCAACCTTAATGAAATGGGGTCTGTTCCTGAGCGTGACAACTGATTGGAAAGTAGTAGCAGTGGGTACAAAGGAGCTTTCATTCTAACCTGGCTTCTGACAGTGAAAATTAATCTGTGCTTCACCAAAGATACGCTGTTTGACTTTGACATATCACTGCAAGGGACGGAATTTCAAGCAAGACGGTCAAATGGGGCCCACTCGGTGTGAAAGACGTGGAGACACTATGTCGAGAAAGATTGAAGGAGTTCTCCCCAGCCTCCTGACCAATATTTCTCTCTCCATCAAAGGTCAAAAACACATTATCTTCTCGTGATCTTGTGTCTGTTTGTGGGAGCTACCTGCCCACAATTTGGCCGCCATGTTTCCGATATTACAACAGGGATTACACCTCCAAGATTGGAACACTGCAATCAAAAATATTCCTGGAGCTTTCATCGCATTCCCTCCCCCACCCCTCCAGTCATTATTTGGCCAAAACACCAAATCCCATGCTATACCAATTAGAGTTATAGTCATAGCGATGTACAGCACGAAAACAGACCCTTCAGTCCAACCTGTCCATGCTGACCAGATATCCCAACCCAATCTAGTCCCACCTGCCAGCACCCGGCCCATATCCCTCCAAACCCTTCCTATTCATATACCCATCCAAATGCCTCTTAAATGTTGCAATTGTACCAGCCTCCACCACTTCCTCTGGCAGCTCATTCCATACACGTACCACTCCCTGTGTGATAAAGTTGCCCCTTAGGTCTCTTTTATATCTTTCCCCTCTCACCTTAAACCTAAGCCCTCTAATTCTGGACTCCCCCATGTCAGGGAAAAGACTTTGTCTATTTATCCTATCCATGCCCCTCATGATTTTATAAACCTCTATAAGGTCACCCCAAGCAAAATGACCCATTAGACAACTACATGATGCTCAGCAGTGAAGACATGTTTAGGTGTGTATGTGTGATATAAGGTTATGCGTCAAGTGCTGGAAGATGGGATTAGAATAATTCAGTGGTTGCTTTTGACTCACACAGACTCGATGGGCCAATGGGCTTTTTTCTGTGCTGTAGGCCCCTACATCTCTCTGAGTGTCAGTCAAATCGCCTTTCTTTCCCATCTTTAATATTTCCCGATCGAGTAAAGAGTGTTCAAAGAAAAGGACAGAAGTCAGTTTTATTTAATGTGATTTTTATTCTTTGAGGTTGTGCATAGCAGAGTCCTTGGGATTAATCTTCAGGAGATGTCAGGCCAAACCTGCAGGGATGAGAACACTGTACACTTCCATTACAGTCAATAAACACTTCCCTGTTGTTGAAACAGTGCCAGGGATATTCTGTATTGTGGGTATGTACAGAAAAACAGCGTGTATCTCCGGCAGTAAAAAACTCGGTCAGTAGGATACAAACTCACTGTTTTCTGACTCAAGGTTGAGAAGTCTAATCACTGAGCCATGTCTGACGCTGGGTCAGGAGCAACCCATTTGAAAAATGTAAGGGTTATCCAAGGCTGTAACCATTCAATAGTTTAATGGAATGGCATTTGCAGAGCTGTGAGAACTAGTTCAGAGCGAGAGCTTTTGCATGTTGGGTCATGAATATGTTTGTCTCGATTCGGTTTACTCAGTTGCAATTAAACTGGGCACGGGATGAAGCAAAATCTTATAACATTCCCCTAACCAGAGTAATTTAGAAAATGCAGCATTCACTAAGCCTTTTAGGTATAAAATGCTGTAGTCACGTTACTGGGGTAACCCTGGGTATAAGCCAGGCACCTTGCCTTCAAATCCCAGTGTTGCCGTCTGATCATTTGAATATGGCTTAAAAACAGGATAAAAATGAGAAGCTGTGCAACACCTCAGGAAGGGTGCAGCGAAGCTGACAGACTGGTGTAAAATCCTCACTGGTTCCTCTTTGGCTGAGGGAGAGCTTTCATCCTTCCCCAGTCTGGGTTTGACTCTCACCAGTCCCAGCCTGACATAACTACCCTTCCAAACAGGGTAGAAAGCTACTCAATTAGACATTTAAAAACTGCTACCAGGCTTTTCAACAAAACATCCACCTTCCAGAGCACCTCGAAAATGAGGATAATAAACATGTATACTGTTTTGGATACTGTTGAGGGGGTATGCAGTGGGGCCCAGGTCTCTGGCACAGAGTCTGTCCCTGTTGCACAGAAGGGAAGGAGGGAAAGGAGGAGAGTGTTAGTCATTGGGGACTCAATAGTTAGAGGCTCAAATAGAAGGTTTGTTGGGAACGAACGAGACTCACGGTTGGTGTGTTGCCTCCCAGGTGCCAGGGTCCGTGATGTCTCGGATCGTATCTTTGGGGTCCTGAAGGGAAAGGGTGACCAGCTTCAAGTCGTTGTCCACGTAGGTACCAACGACATGGGTAGAAAAAGGGATAGGAATGTAAGGCAGGATTTCAGGGAGCTAGGGTGGAAGCTGAGAGCTAGAACAAATAGAGTTGTTGTCTCTGGATTGTTACCCGTGCCACATGATAGTGAGGCAAGGATTAGGGAGAGATATCAGCTGAACATGTGGCTGCAAAGATGGTGCAGGAGGGGAGGGTTTCAGGTACTTGGATAATTGGGGCTCATTCTGGGGAAGGTGGGACTTGTACAAATATCCTGGGTGGGAAATTTGCTGGTGCTATTCAGGTGGGTTTAAACTAACTCAGCAGGGGGTGGGAACCTAAGGTGTAGTTGCAGTGCACAGGAGGATGAGAGTAGGGAGGACAGGGACAGGATTTCATGGTCACAGGAATGTGCTGGCAGACAGCGAAGTGGTTTGAAGTGTGTCAACTTCAATGCCAGAAGTATCTGAAATAAGGTAGGCGAGCTTGCAGCATGTATAGGTACCTGGGACTTCGATGTTGTAGCCATTTTGGAGACATAGATAGAGCAGGGTGAGGAATGGAGGTTGCAGGTTCCAGGGTTTAGATCTTTCATTAAGAACAGGCAAGGCGGTAAAAGAGGGGGAGGTGTGGCCTTGTTAGTCAAGGACAGTATAACAGTGGCTGAGAGAACTTTTGATGAGGATTTGACTACTGAGGTAGTGTGGGCTGAGGTTAGAAACAGGAGAGGAGAGGTCACACTGCTTGGAGTTTTTTATAGGCCTCCGCAGAGTTCCAGGGAGGTGGAGGAGAGGATTGGCAAAATCACTCTGGGTAGGAGTGAAAGGAACAGGGTGGTCATTATGGGGGACTTTAACTTCCCCAACATTGACTGGAAATGCTATAACTCTAGTATGTCGGATGGATCCGTTTTTGTCCCAATGTGTACAGGAGGGTTTCCTGACACAGTTTGTCGAAGAGCCGACAAGAGGGGGGGAGGGGGGGATCTGATAATGAACCAGGCCAGGTGTTTGATTTATTTGTAGGTGAGCACTTTGGAGAAAGTGACCATAATTCACTTAGGTTTAGTTTAGCAATGGAAAGGGATAGGTACATGCCACATGTCAAGAGTTATCGATGGGGCAAGGGCAATTATAACGTGATTAGGCAAGAATTAGGATGCATAGAATGGGGTAGCAAAATGCAGGCGATGCAGACAATGGAAATGTGGAGCTGGTTTAAGGAACAGATATTGCGTGTCCTTGATAGGTATGTCCCTGTCAGGCAGGGAGGAAGTTATAAGGTAAGGGAACCGTGGTTTACTACAGAAATTGCATCTGTTGTTATGAAGAAGGAGGAGGCTTATGTGTTGATGAGGCAAGATGGTTCAGATGAGGCGATGGAGAGTTACAGATCAGTTAGGAAGGATTTAAAGAGAGAGTTAAGAAGAGCAAAGAGAGGACACGAGCAGTCTTTAGCAAATAGAATAAAGGAGAACCCTAAAGCTTTCTATAGGTATGTGAGGAATAAAAGGATGAATAGAGTAGGAATAGGGCCAGTCAAAGACAGAAGTGGGAAGTTGAATGTGGACCTTGTGGAGATCGGAGAGGTGCTAAACGAACATTTCTCATCGGTTTTCACTCAGGAAAAGGAGAATATTGTAGAGGAGAAGAATGAGGTATGAGATATTAGACTGGAAAGGATCGAGGTTAGTTACGAACAGGTGTTATCAATTCTAGAAGGAGTGAAAATAGACAAGTCCCCTGGGCTGGATGGGATTTATCCGAGTATTCTCTGGGAAGCTCGGGAGGAGATAGCAGAGCCTTTGGCTTTGATATTTGAGTCATCATTGTCTACAGGTTTATTACCAGAGGACTGGAGGATTGCAAATATTGCGCCCTTGTTCAAGAAGGGCAGTAGTGATGACCCAGGTAATTATAGACCGGTAAGCCTTACTTCTGTTGTAGGAAAGGTTTTGGAAAGGTTTATAAGAGATAAGATTTATAATCATCTAGCAAGCAACAATTTGACTTTAGATAGTCAACATGGTTTCGTCATGGGCAGGTCGTGTCTCACAAACCTCATTGAGATTTTTGAGAAGGTGACCAAACATGAGGATGAAGGTAGGGCAGTTGATGTAGTATACGTGGACTTTATTAAAGCCTCTGATAAGGTTCCACATGGTAGGCTGTTGGAGAAAATGCAGAGGCATGGAATTGAGGGTGATTTAGCAGTTTGGATTAGAAACTGGTTTTCTGAAAGAAGGTAGCAAGTGGTGATTGATGGAAAATATTCTGCCTGGAGTCTGGTTACGAGTGGTGTGCCACAAGGATTTGTTTTGAGACCACTGCTGTTTGTCATTTTTATAAATGACTTAGACACAGGCACAGGTGGATGCAGATGACACTACAGTCGGTGGAGTAGTGGACAGTTTGGAAGAATGTTACAGGTTGCAGGGGGACTTGGATAAACTGCAGAATTGGGTGAGAGGTGGCAAATGGAGCTCAATGCAGCTAAATGTGAGATGATGCACTTTGGGAAGAATAACAGGAAGGCGGAGTACTGGGTCAATGGAAAGATTCTTGGTAGTGTGGATGTGCAGAGGGATCTTGGAGTCCATTTGCATAGATCCCTGAAAGTTGCCACCCAGGTTGATAGTGCTGTTAAGAAGGCATATGGTGTGTTAGGTTTCATTGGTAGATGGATTGAGTTCCGAAGCCGCAATATTATGCTGCAACTATACAAAACGCTGGTGCTGCCACACTTGGAATATTGTGTACAGTTCCGGCGGCTATATTTCGCGAAGAATGTGGAAGCATTGGAAAAGGTGCAGAGGAGATTTACCAGGATGTTGCCTGTTCTGGAAGGAAGGCCTTATGAGGAGAGGCTGAGAGACTTGGGTCTGTCCTCATTGGAAAGAAGAAGGCTAAGAGGGGATTTGATAGAGACATATAAGATGATCAGAGGATTAGATAGGGTAGACAGTGGAAGTCTTTTTCCTAGGGTGATGACGTCAGTTTGTACGAGGGGGCATAACTACAAATTGAGGGGTGATAGGTTTAAGACAGATATCAGAGGCAGGTTCTTTACGCAGAGAGTGATAAGGGCGTGGAATTCCCTACCTGCCAATGTAGTCAACTCAGCCACATTAGGGAGATTTAAACAGTCCTTGGATAAGCACATGGATGATGATGGGATAGTGTAGGGGGACGAGCTGAAAATAGTTCACAGGTCAGCGCAACATCGAGGGCCGAAGGGCTTGTTCTGCACTGTATTGTTCTATGTTCTATGTTCTACGTTTTGCCAGCAGTGCTCACATCCTGAGAATGAATCACCAAAGCACCATTAACTGAAAGAGCTAGTTACTGTCTCAAATATAAGAATTTGTACGACTTACCAATCTTTCTGTTGATAGTCTTGCTGTCTCTTGTTCACACCTTGCAACTTTTTCTAGGTTTTGTACAACTAATATTTGCTTCTACTGACGTGATCCTGTCCCTCACTCTTCATCAAAGCATGTTGTATTTGGTGCCATGCTTGTGCAATGTCCCCATGGTTAGGTTTGGGTTAAGGTACACACTTGTGCTCAGGTTAGGTTAGCTTTATGGTTAGTATCAGGGTTAGACTTAAGATGCAGGCTTGAGCTGAGGCTATACTTAGGTTTAAGGATAGGGTTGGGATTAGGCTTAAGATATGGACTTCGGCTCGAGTTAGGTTCAGCTTAATGCAAGGGTTAAGGTTAGGATTAGGGCTAGAGCTAGTGTTAGGGTGACCATTAAGGTTAGGGTTAGGGTTAGGGTTAGGGTTAGGGTTCGGGTTAGGGTTCGGGTTAGGGTTAAGATTGGAGATACTTTTAGGATTAAGCTGTGAGCTTGTGCTCAGGTTAGGGTTAGGGCTAGTGTTGAGTTGCTGCTTTGAGCTAGGGTTAGGGTTATGGTTATGGTTACCATTACCGCTTTTGTTATGTTCATGGTCAGGCTAGTGCTGGGCTTAGGGTTAAGGTTATGATGTGGGCTTGAGCTTGTGTTAGAGCGATAGTTAAAGCTAGGGTTAGGGTAGGGTTAGGGTTAGGGTAGGGTTAGGGTTAGGGTTAGGGTTAGGGTATGGTTAGGGTTAGGGTAGGGTTAGGGTAGGGTTAGGGTTAGGGTAAGGGTTAGGTTTCGGATTTGTGTTAAGTTGTAGTCTTGGGCTTGAGGGAGGGTTAGGGCTATGGCGACAGGGTTAGGGTTAGGGTTAAGGTTAGGGTTAGGGTTAGGGATAGGGTTAGGGTTAGGGTTAGGTTTAGGATTAGAGTTATGGTTAATATGTGGCTTTGGTTCGGGTTAAGGTTAAGGTTAGGGTTAGAGTCAAGGTTATGAATCTGTCGAGAGTGATAGGGTTAGGGATAGGGTTAGGGTTAGGGTTAGGTCCAGAGCTGTGGTTGGTGTTAGAGTTATGGTGAGGGCTGGGGTTAGGTCTACGGTTAGGGCTAAGTTGAGAGTTAGAATTATGGTCAGAGTTGGGTCTAGAATTAGGTTAAGGGTTTGGGCTAGGGTTATGAATAGGTTTAGGGTTAGAGTTAATGTTTGGGCTAGGGTTAGGGTTAGGGTTAGGGTGAGGGTTATGGATAGGGTTCGGGCTAGGAATGTGGTTAGGTATTGGTTTAAGGTTATGTGTTAGGGTGAGGGTTAGGATTAGGGTTAAAACAAAGTTTAGGGTTAGCATTAGGGTTATGGTTGAAATTGGGTTTAAGGCTTGGTTAATGCTAACCCTAGCCCTCACAATAACCCCTGCTCACGCCAAAACCTGAACCTTAAACCGATATCTAACACTAACACTAACCCTAACGCTAACCCTCACCATAACCCCAGCTCATGTTTTAACCCTAACCCTAGCATTAACCATAAACCTAACCTTAACCCTAACCCTAACCGTCACAATAACCCCAACTCACGTCCAAACCCGAACACTAAGCCACACACTAACCCGCACCCTAACCCTAACACTAACCCTAAACCTCACTATAACCCCAGCTCATGCTCTAACCCTAACCCTAAACTTAACCCTAACCCGAGCCCTAACCCTAACACTAACCCTAACCCTAACTCTAACCTTAACCCTAACCCGAGTCCTAACACTCACAATAACCTCAGCCCACACCCAAATCCGAGCCCTAACCCAAAACCTAGCCCTAACCATAACTCAGCTCATGGTAAGGTCCTAGGGAGTGTTGCTGAACAAAGAGACCTTGGAGTGCAGGTTCATAGCTCCTTGAAAGTGGAGTTGCAGGTAGATAGGATAGTGAAGAAGGCATTTGGTATGCTTTCCTTTATTGGTCAGAGAATTGAGTACAGGAATTGGGAGGTCATGTTGCGGCTGTACAGGACATTGGTTAGGCCACTGTTGGAATTTTGCTTGCAATTCTGGTCTCCTTCCTATCGGAAAGGTGTTGTGAAACCTGAAAAGGTTCAGAAAAGATTTAAAAGCATGTTGCCAGGGTTAGAGGATTTGAGCTATAGGGAGAGGCTGAACAGGCTGGGGATGTTTTTCCTGGAGGGTCGGAGGCTGAGGGGTGACCTTATAGAGATTTACAGAATTAGGAGGGGTATGGATAGGATTAATAGACAAAGCCTTTTCCCTGAGGTCGGGGAGTCCAGAACTAGGGGGAATAGGTTTAGGGTGAGAGGGGAAAGATATAAAAGAGACCTAAGGGGCAATTTTTTCCCACAGAGAGTGGTACGTGTATGGAATGAGCTGCCAGAGGATGTGGTGGAGGCTGGTACAATTGCAACATTTAAGAGGCATTTGGATGGGTATATGATTAGGAAGGGTTTGGGGGGATATGGACTGGGTGCTGGCAGGTGGGACTAGATTGGGTTGGCATATTTGGTCGGCATGGACAGGTTGGACTGAAGGGTCTGTTTCTATCCTGTACATCTCTATGACTCTAAGACTCTATGACTCATGCTCTAACCCAAACCTTAACCTCAATCTTACCCTAACCCTAACCCTAAACCTACACCTAACCCCAGCTCACATGCTAAACCTAACCCTAAACCTAACCCTAACCCTAACCCTAACCCTAACCACAACCCTAACCCTAACCCCTAACCCTAACCCTAACCCTAACCCTAACCCTAACCCTAACCCTAACCACAACCCTAACCCTAACCCCTAACCCTAACCCTAACCCTATCCCTAACCCTAACCCTAACCCTAACCCTATCGCACTAACCCTAGGCTGAGGCCTTACCCTAACTCTAACCCTAATCCAAACCCAAACCCTAATCCTAACCCTAACACTCACCCTAACCCTAACCCTAACTCTAACCCTATTCCTAACCTTAACCCTAACCCTAATCCTAACCCTAACCCTAGGCTGAGCCTTAGCCACATCATTTATGCTGGAAATGTGTTGCTGGAAAAGCGCAGCAGGTCAGACAGCATCCAAGGAACAGGAGAATCGACGTTTCGGGCATAAGCCCTTCTTCAGGAATGGGGAAAGTTTGTCGACGTTTCGGGCATAAGCCCTTCTTCTCATTTATCCTAACCCTAAAACAAACTCTCAACTTAACCCTAACAGCAACACTAAGCTTTGACCTTAACTGTAACTCTAGCCCAAGTCCTCAACTTAACCCTAAACCTAACACTATCCAGAAACTCAAAAAGCCTAACCCCAATCTGAACCTAACATTAACCCTAACCCTAACTCTAACGCTATTCCTAGCCAAAGGTCAAAGTTGCCGTGGGCGGCACGGTGGCACGGTGGTTAGCACTGCTGCCTCACAGCGCCAGAGACCCGGGTACAATTCCCACCTCAGGCGACTGACTGTGTGGAGTTTGCACATTCTCCCCGTGTCTGCGTGGGTTTCCTCCAGGTGCTCCGGTTTCCTCCCATAGTCCAAAGATGTGCAGGGTCAGGTGAATTGGCCATGCTAAATTGCCCGTAGTGTTAGGTAAGGGGTAAATGTAGGGGTATGGGTGGGTTGCGCTTCGGCGGGTTGGTGTGGACTAGTTGGGCCGAAGGGCCTGTTTCCACACTGTAATCTAATCTAATCTAATCTAATCTAATCTAATCTAATCTAATCTAAACTGATGTGAACCCTGAACATAACCCTCAGACTAACTCTCAGTCTAAACCCGATCCTAACCCTACACCTAGCCCTAGCCCAAACCTGAGTAATAGCCTAACCCTAACCCTGAACATAGCCCTAACCCTAATCCTAACTTTAACATTAACCCTAATCCTAACCCTAACCCTAACATTAACCCTAACACTAATTCTAACCCTAATCCTAACTCTAGCTTGAACCCAAGCTCTAACCATAGCACTAACTGAACGTTAACCATAGGCCTAACCTGAACCCTAACCCTAACCATAGCACTAACCCTCACCTTAACCCTAACCCTAACATTAACCCTAACCCTAAGCCTAACCCTAGTTCAAACCCTAACTCTAATCCTAGTCCAAGCCCTAATGCTAGCCTTAACCCTAACCATAACATGAGCTCTATCCCTAGCCCTAAAATTAATCCTAACCCTATCCCAAATCCTAGCTCTAAGCTTAGCCTTAACATTCACATTTACCCTAACCCTAACCCATTACTCTAAACCCAATCAAAATGCCAGTGATAACCTTAACAGTAAACCTAGCCCAAGTCATAACATTGACCCTACATTAAACCCTAACCCTAACCCAAACCCTAGCCTAACCCAAATTCCAGCCCTAATCCTTGCCCTAAACCAAGATCTAACCTTAAGGCTAACCCCAATCCTAACCTTAACCTTAGCTCTAGCCCTAGCTTGAACCCTAACCCGAACCCTAGCCCTAGTCATGGTGGCTCAGTGGTTATTATTGCTACCTCACAACACTAGGGACCCTGGTTCAATTCCAGCCGCGGATGACTGCCTGTGTGGAGTTTGCACGTTCTCCCCGTGTCTGCGTGGGTTTCCTCCGGGTGCTCTGGTTTCTTCCCACAGTCCAAAGATGTGCAGGTCAGGTGAATTGGCCACGTTAAGTTGCCCATAGTGTTCAGGAATATATTAGTTAGGGGTAAATGTAGAGTAATTGGGTAGGGGAATGGGTTTGGGTGGGATACTCTTTGGAGGGTTTGTGTGGACTTGTTGGGCTGAAGGGCCTGTTTCCACACTGCAGGGATTCTATGTCAAAACCTTAGCCGCAGCCCTAAAGGTAAACCTAGCACAAACCCTCACCTTAAACCAAGCCCTTACCCTAATCCTAGCCCTAGCCCATGCACTAACCATAACCCTAAACCCACACCAAGTCCAAGCCCACACCTTAACCTCAACCCTAGCCCTTATCTTAGCCCTATCCGCAGACCTAACCTTAATGCTAGCCCAAGCCTTAACTTTAGCCCTAACCCTAATCCTCATCCTAGCCCTAACCTTAACCCGAGCATTCAGCTGAACACTAACCCTTAACTCAGGATATGGGAATGTACTTTGCAGCTAAAGCTGTGTAGTCCCTGTTGTAGGAAACATGGTAGCCACATGGTGCAGGGAGAGCACCCACAAGCAGCAATGTGATGATATGCCACTTCTTGATGCTGACTGAGGGATATAAGTGTTAGTCATGACCCTGGGTCTCTGACTCAGGTCTTGTTGAAAGACAGTGCAGCATTCCATCTGTACTGCGAGAGAGCCAGTGCGGACACTGAGGTGAAAGACTCACACTTTCCATAACTAACTAGGCATGAGAGGCAATTTTGTGATATAAACATTTTATTGAGTTGATCTAAGCAGCTTTTGACTCAGGAGTCTAACACAAGTCTTAGTTTTATGACCCATGTGCTGAAGACTTAGGGTTAAAATCAATACGTGTTTTTCCTACATTGTGAACTGATCAAAACTGAGCATTGGGAATGATTGGGCAGACTGGGATCTTTTCCCTGGGGAGCAGATACTTGGTGGTTGAGGTGATTGACATATTGAAGGACTTGGGTAGAGCCAGGCATCAAGAGCATGTTTCCAGGTGTTGTAAAGTCCAAACCCATTGGTGAAGGATCTTGGATCATTTGTAATGAGTGTGATTGGGAATTCAGAAGGAACATCTTTCCCTGGCAAGGGAATGTGAGAATGTGGAATCGCTACCACAGGGCATGGTGGAGGTGGATCCCATCGATACATTTAAGTGGAAGCAGGATAAACATGCACGACAGAAAGGAGCAAAATTGGGTGCAAAGAAATATCAGAGGTGAGGCTGAAGTGAAGAGTAAATACCAGCATGGACTGGTTGGGCCCAATGGCCTGGCCCTGTTTCTGTGTTGTCAATGATTTTGTGTGGTGTTGGTGTTCTTCAACAACGGCCGTCTTAATACGCTAGGGCCATCACATTTCTCAGGTTACCATGGTGATATAATGTTTCATTTTGCATGAGCCCAACCCCCTTTGGGCTTACGATTCCCATCAATTCACAGGGACCGTGGCACTCTCTAACGTGACAAGCAAGGTTCACAGCAACGTGGCCTGCTTTCATCTCTGTAGGATCAGGTTCCACTGCTCCCACTCTCAGCTCAGCTGCTGTAGAGACCCTCACCCAGCCTCCCAACTGCCACCGTGCCTAAACTGGGGCTGACTTAAAACACCGCTGTCCTTGTTTTATCTGCATCGTCCCTTTGCTCACGGCCCCAACTGAGCTCACTGAGCCTCCCGCGTCCAGCAATGTCGAACATTTAAAACTCTCATCCTCATTTTCAAGTCCCTACAAGCCCTCAAATCCTCTTCGCCTCCGTATTCTCCTCTAGATTCCGACTCTTCCAATTCTGGCCAATTGAACTGCTCTGATGCGGATGGCTACAGCATGTTTCAGCTGCCTGGGCCTGAAACTCTGGCACTGCCTCCCACATCCTCTGCTCTCCCCCTTTAATGAACTCTGTCACACTGACTTTCGTGACTTCACCTGAACGGAAGGTCTATGTGGCACAGTGTTAAATGCTGCTGTGAAGCAGCCTAGCACACTTCACTATGTTAAAAGCGCTAGCTAAGTGTAAGTTGTCACTCTGCCCAGGCCGTGAAGGTGCGTTGTGAAATATCCTTCTAATTCACAGTTTAGTCTTTAACAACATGAAATGTTCTTTTCCCTCTGTTGCTGCCAAAGCCGCAGACTGTGAATGGGAGTTAGTGGCTCGACAGCTCAAGACTGGGAAAGAGCACTTAGTTCCTGTTATTGGAAGGCAGCTTTCAGGTGTGGCTGCATACCCACACTTTGTAAATTCCCTTCCTTGCCTGGTCCCCAGGCAATCGATGTCACCCTGCAGCTGAGATAGACTCAGGAAGTGTTCGGTGTCAGTTCGACAAGGGCTGTCCCCACAGTCACAGGCTGTATTCATAAACACACACAGTGATGAATGAGTGAGCCCCATCTCGCTGTCTCACATAAACCACACGCACAGCCTCCATCTGTCACCATTTTAGAGGGCTCTCCCACCTCACCACATGTAGGCATGAAACAGAGGAACAGGAAGAGGCCATTCAGCCCCGCCAGGCAGTTTGGCCATTCTGTGAGTTATGTCCAATCTGTACCTTGACCACAGCTACCAGACTCGAGGCCCTGAATATCCTCACGCAACACAAAGTGGGCCCTCCCAGGCTCAGCCCTGTTTCAGGGCGACAGTCCCAGAGACCTATGAGGGGTGTGGATAGGGTGAACGGCCAAGATCTTTTTCCTAGCATGGGGGAATCCAAACCTGGAGGGTAGAGGTTAAAGGTGAGAGGGGAAAGATTTAAAAAGGACCCGAGGGGTAACTTTTTCATACAGAGAATGATATACATATGGAACAAGCTGCCAGAGAAAGTGGTGCAGTCTGGTACATTACAATATTTAAAGGGTACCTGGAGGGGTTATGTGAATAGGAAGGGTTCAGAGGGATAGGGGCCAAGTGCTGGTGAATGGGACAAGGTCAGATTGGGATGTCTAGTCGGCATGGACGAGTTGGACCAAAGGGTCTGTTTCCACGCTGTAAGACTCTATGGCTCTGTAAAAGGATGCTGTTGTGGATGTCGTGGCTGACTCTGGTTTTCTCTTGACAGATGTTGCCAGATCTGTTGAGTTTCTCTAGCAATTTCTGTTTTCTTCTGTTTTACCTTTTGGGTGTTTCCTGTTGTCACCTTGTTTTAGATTTACGAGAGGAAATGGATTCTTTCTACCGATTCTTATCAAACCTTTTCTGCAGGTTATTGTCCCTCCCTCCTGTGAGTCGCTGTGAGCTCCTTCATCTCTATAACCCCCAAGATCTCTGCTTTGCTCTTCTTCCGGCCTCTTGATCACCCCGGATTTTAATTACTCCACTGTTAGTAGCCATGACTTCAGTTACTGAGGCTCCTAGCCCTTGATCTTCCTCCCTAAATCTCTCCACCTCGATTAATATTCCTTTAAAACACTTCTCCAAACCTTCCCTTCGGCTAAGTTCCTGTTCCCAAGTTCTAAGTGGCCTTGCTGTCAAATTCGGTCAGCCAATGGTCCCGTGATTTATGAATGTTTTATTTATTGTTGCATATATCCGGGGAGATACAATGAAAAGTGTTCTGTACCCACTGTCCAGTGCCACTAGAAGCCGGTGGGAACGTCTTGCTATGTGAATGGTGCTATGCAAATACAAGTTGTGATGTCCCCCTCAGGCTGACGGGCTTTGGGCTCTGCCAGAGACTCTGACAGAGGAGATACAGTGACCATTTTCCATTGGCAGGAGGATCAGGAGCCAGAGATTTAATCCCCACTGGGAAGAGAATTGGAAGTTAGATGAAGGAATGTTATTTACATGGTGAGTGACTAAGATTTGGAATGTGCGATCTGAAATGGTGGTGAAAGCAGACTCAATAGCCAAGGGAAAGTAGACAAATACTGGACAAAGGGAAGACATTAACAAGGCTAATGGACAAGAGAAAGGGGAGTGGGATTAATTAGAATCTCTACTTAATGTGCTTCATGGCCTCTGTCTGCACTGACCCTCCAAAGACAATCCCACTTTATCCCTGTGACCGTGCATTTCCCACGACTAATCCACTTAGCCTTCACGTCCCCAGACTATGAGCGATTTAGCATGGCCCATCCACCTAACGGAGCACCCGGAGAAAACCCACGCAGACACGGGGAGAATGTGCAAACTCCACACTGACAGGTGACCAAGGATGGAATCGAACCCAGGTCCTTGATATTGTGAGCTAGAAATGGTAACCACTGAACCACCACTGATTGGATAAATTTCCCAAAGAGTCAATGGTCCAAACATTTATCTTCTGTACTGTCAGATTCTAGAAGACTCTACTCTGCTTCACAATAAGTAATAGAGCACATGCACAATCTTTTTAATAACATCCTGGTAACGTGGGAGTTAACAGTCAAGCTGCAGTTTCCAGTTTCTGGCATTCATTAATAGTAACAATCTTCATGCAGTGACATCAACAGCTCTCTGAGTCATCAGTAATCTTAGAAACCCAGCAACCACCAACTATTTCATCAGAAATTTGACAAAGGAAGCTCTTGTTCCATTACCCCAACCAACATGCACGGGCAGAGTGAAAAAAACCTGAAAAAAAATTTTTAAATTTCCAGCACACTTCCTTTTCAACTCAGAGTGGTGACTGAAGATTTCAGGACATGAACTGGCAATCATCACTGCCAAGAAAATATTTTTTTTCAAGTCGCTTGATTTAAAAAAAAGTTTCACACACAAAAGGACCTCTTTTCTGTTTGGAAGCGTTTCAATCAGTCTCTGGGGCCTAGATTTCAGTCAATCTCCGGGGTCTAGATTTCAGTCAGTCTCCGGGGTTTAGATTTCAGTCAATCTCTGGGGCCTAGATTTCAGTCAATCTCTGGGGCCTAGATTTCCAGGCAGCCAGGAAACCTCAGTGCAGATTGAGCCTCTCTTGCTACTCTCTCTCTCCTTAGAGGAACTATTGCTGCCTTAAAGGGACAGTTCACAATGCCATGGGCAGAATTGGCATTTAGCCCCATCTGGAGGCTTCCTGAGTAAATCCCTCCCTAGACCACACCCCAGACTGTGCCCATTCCCCACCCCTCAGGGCTCCCATTACTCAATGCTTTGAGCTTTCCCCTGGCCTGTTAATCTCTGAATCCTCAAGAGTTATTTCTGCTGAGGCCTTGTTAGATCCTTTTAATTCTGGCTACCCCAGTTGTTTATCTCAAAACTGAAAGGTTGTTTCCCTTCCCATTCAATTGACCATCATGAGTGAATGTTTTTAATCGCTCCCCTTCCGCCAGACCAATCCTTTCTCCATCCATGACCATGCCACTCCATCTCTGGCCTCAACAGTCTGTACATCCTGGGACTAGGCCATGTTGTGAATGAACAGAACCAGTTAAGGTTCAACCAGCTCTGTTTTAATGGCTCAAATAGATGGGACATTTCCAGCATGTTCTGGGTTTTTTTCTCACTCCAACCTGTTCATATTATAGTAAGACAAAGGCTTCTTTCCTTTGAATGACAATTTTCTCCCACTCACCTCTCTGAGCCAGTGACCAGTCAGTGGCTGGCAGTTTGTCCTCAGTGTCAGCCCTCTCACCTCAAGGTTGTGTCCAGGTAAGATCCCACTTTGGGCCCATGTTATCATTGCTGAAGGAGTGCTACACTGTCTTTCCCAGACATGTAGCTAACGTAGGCCTCATTTGCCCTCTCGGCTGGTGAATGAAGAAAAGCGAGGAAGTTCTCTCAGGAACCCTGGCCAATATTTGCCTCTCCTCAGTGAAATGGAAGAATATCTGGTCTCTATTTTGTTGTTGTTTATGGCTCTCGCTGCAGGTGATTTGGGTCATAATATTTCGGATATTACAGCATTGCCCACACTCCAATAATCCTCAACGGGCTGGAAGGTGATCTGGGACTTTCTGAGGTTGCGAAAGCTGTGAGAGAAATGCAAGCTCCTTGCTCATTTCCAGAGCAACATCAGCCAAGTGAGCCACAAATAGATAAGGTCAATATTTTACAAACAGCAACTTTGCCAGTACGGGAATGCTGAAGTGAAAAAAAAAACAGAATGTGCTGGAAATGTCCCATCTATTTGAGCCATTAAAAGGGAGCTGGTTGAACCTTAACTGGGAGACTTCCCAAATTAAATCCATGCAGCCACAAGGCTTTTCCCAAGGGAACAAATAAAGATTTGCAATTAAAGTGTGTCTTATAACATCTCAAGGCTGCCTCAAAATATTTCAGCTGCAACCTCTGTGACAGGGGGAAGAAAAGGTTGTGGGACTACGGTCAAGGTGGGTTTAATGGGGCGGAATCGAAGGCCTTCCCAAAGTCAGCCCCAGTCGCAGGTCTGGGAGCCCTGTTCATGGTGGGATGGTTATTCCTTTATTGGTCACCTCTGGGAGTTGTGCAAAGTCAGCGAGAGTGGAGGGGTTCCACTGTCGGGAAGGCTAGATCCAGAGCATGGGGAAGGCCTGGGCATTGACAGAGTGGCTGCAGTGTCATATGAGCTGGCAGGGTGGCATGGTGGCTCAGTGGTTAGCACTGCTGCCTCGCAGCACCAGGGTCCCAGGTTCGATTCCAGCTTCGGGCAACTGTCTGTGTGTGGAGTTTACACATTCTCCCTGTGTCTTCCTCCCACAGTCCAAAGACGTGCAGGTCAGGTGAATTGGCCGTGCTAAGTTGCCCATAGCGTTAGGTGCACTAGTCAGAGTGAATTGGTTCTGGGTGGGTTACTCTTCGGAGGGGCGGTGTGGACTGGTTGGGACAAAGGGCCTGTTTCCACACTGTAAGGAAACAAATCTAATCTAAACCTTTGGAGAGCAGGGCATGGATTACCAGAGATATCAGCCTCATTGATGTCACTGCAAGGGCACACCTTCCAGCCCAGAACATGGAGAATGACTGCCAGCAGGTCAACCCGAGGGGGCAGGGCAATGTCAGGCAGCAATCAAGGGGGTGAACGAAACCTTGAGAGGAACATTCCAACCAGCGTCAAGCCACTGCCCACACACAGCCCCCGTGGATCATTGCCAACTCGATTATCAGACAGAAACTCAGCACATCAAGGCCACAGCTTTCTGAAAACGTCACTTGGAGATTACAAAGAATCTTGCAAGATTTGCACATTTTTGTGAAACAAGGTTATGAAAGAATACAGTGTTAAGATGGGTAAATATGCTTAGGTGACAGATTTGTCTCATGAGGACCTTCTCCACCCATTCTGATCTGGAGGGGGTTTTTGAGTGACCCAGTATCGGAACATTCTCGCCCCTCTCTATCCTTCACTCTGCAGCCTCTTCTCAAACAAAGTTGATCTCTTTCTCTTGCCCTCCACCCCCAGGTCTTTGCCTGTTTCCCCCAACCAGCAGAACACATTGCAGGGCTTGGGTACCGCCTCCTCTGACCTTCTTCCTGTTTTACTGGAGACCCTGGTGTTAGTCTGATGGCCATTACTGGCACTTCATGCTATTGGCCTTCTATGCCAGCATGTGGTTCAGAATAAATTTTATTTGCAGTAGTTCACTCTCACCAATCCCCTATCTATTCTTTGTACAGGTCCTATAGCTGTCTATATTATTGTACAGTCTTTCCTGATGAGGTTCTGTTTTTGGTTAACAAGGTGATTTTTTTTTTACATGATAGTAATAAGCACAATTACATCAGGGTCTAACATAAGGACAAGGAACTATACAGAATACATCTGCTCCTTCTGACTTTATTTTTCTATTCATTCCTGGGATGAGGACGTCACTGGCTGGGCTCCCATTTATTGCCCAGATGGCAGTTAAGAGTCAACCACATTGCTGTGGGTCTGGAGTCACGTGTAAGCAGGAATAAGTAAGGACAGCAGCTTCCCTCTCTGAACAGTATTAGTCAATCAAATGGGTTTTTCCTGACAATTGATTCATGGTCATCATGAGACTGTTAACATCACACTGATTTTTATTGAATTCAAACTCCACCATCTGCCATGGTAAGGTTCGAACAGAGGACCTCAGAACAATACCTGGGTCTCCAGATTAATAGTCCAGCAATAATACCAGGAGGCCATTATTGGAATATTGCATGCAAGTCTGGTCTCCTTCCTATCAGAAGGATGTTGTGAAACTTGAAAGGGTTCAGAAAAGATTTACAAGGATGTTGCCAGGGTTGGAGGATTTGAGCTATAGGGAGAGGCTGAATAAGCTGGGGCTGTTTTCCCTGGAGTGTTGGAGGCTGAGGGGTGACCTTATAGAGGTTTATAAAATCATGAAGGGCATGGATAGGATAAATAGGCAAAGTCTTTTCCCTGGGGTCTGGGAGTCCAGAATGAGAAGGCATAGGTTCAGGGTGAGAGGGGAAAGAGTTCAAAGGGACCTAAGGGGCAACATTTTCAAACAGAGTGTGGTGCGTGTATGGATTGAGCTGCCAGAGGATGTGGTGGAGGCTGGTACAATTACAACATTTAAGAGGCATCTGGAGGGGTATATGAATAGGAACGGTTTGGAGGGATATGGGCCAAGTGCTGGTAAATAGGACTAGATTAATTTAGAATATCAGGTTGGCATGGATGAGTTGGGGGTGGGGGAGCAGAATTGGGGCGGTGGTAGAATTGAGGTGGTGGTAGAGTTGGGGTAGTGGTAGAGTTGGGGTGGGAGCAGAGTTAGATTGGGGGTAGAGTTGGGGAGGTGGTACAGTTGGGGTGGTGGTTGAGTTGGGGTGGTGGCAGAGTTGGGGTGGTGGTAGATTTGGGGTGGTGGTAGAGTTGGGGTAGTGGCAGAGTTGGGGTAGTGGCAGAGTTGGGGTGGTGGTCGAGTTGGGTGGTGGTCGAGTTGGGGTGGCGGTAGAGTCGGGGTGGGGGTACAGTTGGGGTGGGGGCAGAGTTGGGGTGGGGGCAGAGTTGGGGTGGTTGTAGAGTTGGGGTGGTTGTAGATTTGGGGTGGGGATAGAGTTGGGGTGGCGGTAGAGTTGGGGTGGGGGCAGAGTTGGGGTGGGGTCAGAGTTGGGGTGGCGGTAGAGTTGGGGTGGCGGTAGAGTTGGGGAGGCGGTAAAGTTGGGGTGGGGGTAGAGTTGGGGTGGGGGCAGATTTGGGGTGGTGGTAGAGTTGGGGTGGGGGCAGAGTTGGGGTGGCAGTAGGGTTGGGTTAGCAGTAGAGTTGGTGTAGCGGTAGAGTTGGGGTGGGGGTAGGTTTGGAGTAGTGGTAGAGTTGGGGTGGGGGCATAGTTGCAGTGGGGGCAGAGTTGGGGTATGGTAGATTTGGGATGGGAGCAGAGTTGGGGTGGTGATAGAGTTGGAGTGGAGGTAGAGTTGGAGAGGGGGGCAGAGATGGGGTGGTGGTAGAGTTGGGGTAGTGACAGAATTAGGGTGGTGATAGAGTTGGGGTGGTGGTAGAGTTGGGGTTGTGGTAGAGTTCGGGTGATGTTAGAGTTGGGTAGTGGTAGAGTTGGGATGGCGGTAGAGTTGGGGTGGGGGTAGAGTTGGAGTGGGGGTAGATTTGGGGGAGTGGTAGAGTTGGGGTGGGGGCAGAGTTGGGGTGGTGGTAAAGTTGGAATGGGGGTAGAGTTGGGGTGGTGGTAGAGTTGGTATGTGGGTAGAATTGGGGTGTGGGTAGAGTTGGGATAGTGGTAGAGTTGGGGTGGCGGTAGAGTTGGGGTGGGGGTAGAGTTGGGGTGGCGGTACAGTTGGGGTAGTGGCAGAGTTGGGGTGGGGGTAGAGTTGGAGTGGTGGTAGAGTTGGGGTGGGGGCAGAGTTGGGGTGGTGGTAAAGTTGGGGTGGTGGTACAGTTGGGATGGGGGCAGAGTTGGGGTAGTGGTAGAGTTGGGGTGGGGGTAGAGTTGCGGTGGTGGTAGAGTTGAGTTGGCTGTACAGTTGGGGTGGTGGTAGAGTTCGGGTGGCGGTAGAGTTGGAGTGGCGGGAAAGTTGGGGTGGGGGTAGAGTTGGGGTGGTGGTAGAGGTGGGGTGGGGGTAGAGTTGGGGTGGCAGGAAAGTTGGGGTTGGGGTAGAGTTGGGGTGGTGGTAGAGGTGGGGTGGGGGTAGAGTTGGGGTGCAGTAGAGTTGGGGTGGGGGAAGAGTTGGGGTGGCGGTACAGTTGGGGTGGGTCAGAGTTGGGGTAGTGGTAGAGTTGGGGTGGCGGTAGAGTTGGGGTGGCGGAAGAGTTGGGGTGGGGGTAGAGTTGGGGTGCTGGTAGAGTTGGTGTGGGGGTAGAGTTGGGGTGGTGGTAGAGTTGAGTTGGCTGTACAGTTGGGGTGAGGGTGGAGTTGGGGTGGTGGTAGAGTTGGGGTGGGGGTAGAGTTGGGGTGGCGGGAAAGATTGGGTGGGTGTAGAGTTGGGGTGCGGGTAGAGTTGGGGTGGTGGTAGTGTTGGGGTGTCGGTAGAGTTGGGGTGGGGGTAGAGTTGGGGTGGGGGTAGAGTTGGAGTGGTGGTAGAGTTGAGTTGGCTGTACAGTTGGGGTGGGCGTAGAGTTAGGGTGGTGGTAGAGTTTGGGTGGCGGTAGAGTTGGTGTGGCGGGAAAGTTGGGGTGGGGGTAGAGTTGGGTGGGAGTAGAGTTGGGGTGGTGGTAGAGGTGGGGTGGGGGTAGAGTTGGGGTGGGGGTAGAGTGGGAGTGGTGGTAGAGTTGAGTTGGCTGTACAGTTGGGGTGGGCGTAGAGTTAGGGTGGTGGTAGAGTTTGGGTGGCGGTAGAGTTGGTGTGGCGGGAAAGTCGGGGTGGGGGTAGAGTTGGGTGGGAGTAGAGTTGGGGTGGTGGTAGAGGTGGGGTGGGGGTAGAGTTGGGGTGGCAGGAAAGTTGGGGTTGGGGTAGAGTTGGGGTGGGGGTAGAGTTGGAGTGGCGGGAAAGTTGGGGTTGGGGTAGAGTTGGGGTGGCGGTAGAGTTGGGGTGGGGGTAGAGTTGTGCTGGCGGTACAGTTGGTGTGGGGGCAGAGTTGGGGTGGTGGTAAAGTTGGGGTGGTGGTACAGTTGGGATGGGGTAGATTTGGGTGGGGGTAGAGTTGGAGTGGTGGTACAGTTGGGGTGGGGGTAGAGTTGGGGTAGTGGTAGAGTTGGGTTGTGGGTAGAGTTGGGATAGTGGTAGAGTTGGGGTGGCGGTAGAGTTGGGGTGGGGGTAGAGTTGTGCTGGCGGTAGAGTTGGGTGGGGGGAGATTTGGGATGGCGGTAGAGTTGGGGTGTTGGTAGAGTTGGGGTGGTGGTACAGTTGGGGTGGGGGTAGAGTTGGGGTGGCGGTACAGTTGGGGTAGTGGCAGCGTTGGGGTGGTGGTAGAGTTGAGGTGGCGGTACAGTTGGGGGGGGCAGAGTTGGTGTAGTGGTAGAGTTGGAGTGGGGGTAGAGTTGGGGTGGTAGTAGAGTTGGGGTGGTGGTAGAGTTGGGGTGGGGGCAGAGTTGGGGTAGTGGTAGAGTTGGAATGGGGGTAGAGTTGTGGTGGTGGTAGAGTTGGGATGTGGGTAGAGTTGGGGTGGGGGTAGAGTTGGGGTAGTGGTAGAGTTCGGGTGGGGGTAGAGTTGGGGTGGCGGAAGATTTGGGGTGGGGGTAGAGTTGCGGTGGTGGTAGAGCTGGTGTGGGGGTAGAGTTGGGGTGGTGGTAGAGTTGGGGTGGCGGGAAAGTTTGTGTGGGGGTAGAGTTGGGGTGGTGGTAGTGTTGGGGTGGCGGTAGAGTTGGGGTGGGGGTAGACTTGGGGTGGGGGTAGAGTTGGGGTTGTGGTAGAGTTGAGTTGGCTGTACAGTTGGGGTGGGGGTAGAGTTAGGCTGGTGGTAGAGTTCGGGTGGCGGTAGAGTTGGGGTGGCGGGAAAGTTGGGGTGGGGGTAGAGTTTGGGTGGGTGTAGAGTTGGGGTGGTGGTAGAGTTGGAGTGGGGGTAGAGTTGGAGTGGCGGGAAATTTGGGGTTGGGGTAGAGTTGGGGTGGAGGTAGATTTGGGGTGGTGGTAGAGTTGGGGTGGCGGTAGACTTGGGAAGGGGGTAGAGTTGGGGTGGTGGTAGAGTTGGGGTGGCAGTCGGGTTGGGGTGGGGGTAGAGTTGGGGTGGTGGTAGAGTTGAGGTGGCGGTACAGTTGGGGTGTGGGTAGAGTTGGGGTGGCGGTAGAGTTGGGTGTGGATAGAGTTGGGGTAGCGGGACAGTTAGGGTGGGGGTAGAGTTGGGGTGGGGGTAGAGTTGGGGTGGGGGTAGAGTTGGGTTGGTGGTAGAGTTGAGGTGGCGGTAGAGTTGGGGTAGTGGTAGAGTTGGGGTGGTGGTAGAGTTGAGTTGGCTGTACAGTTGGGGTGGGGGTAGAGTTGGGGTGGGGGTAGAGTTGGGGTGGTGGTAGTGTTGGGGTGGCGGTAGAGTTGGGGTGGGGATAGAGTTGGGGTGGTGGTAGAGTTGAGTTGGCTGTACAGTTGGGGTGGGGGTAGAGTTAGGCTGGTGGTAGATTTCGGGTGGCGGTAGAGTTGGGGCGGCGGTAAAGTTGGGGTGGGGGTAGAGTTGGAGTGGCGGGAAAGTTGGGGTTGGGGTGGAGTTGGTGTGGGGGTAGATTTGGGGTGGTGGTAGAGTTGGGGTGGCGGTAGAGTTGGGGTGGGGGTAGAGTTGGGGTGGGGGTAGAGTTGGGGTGGCGGTAGAGTTGGGGTGGGGGTTGAGTTGGGGTGGCGGTACAGTTGGGGTAGTGGCAGAGTTGGGGTGGGGGTAGAGTTGAGGTGGCGGTAGAGTTGGGGTGGGGGCAGAGTTGGGTGTGGATAGAGTTGGGGTGGGGGTAGAGTTGGGGTGGGGGTAGAGTTGGGGTGGGGGTAGAGATGGGGTGGGGGTAGAGTTGGGGTGGTGGTTGAGTTGAGGTGGCGGTAGAGTTGGGGTAGTGGTAGAGTTGGGGTGGTGGTAGAGTTGAGTTGGCTGTACAGTTGGGGTGGGGGTAGAGTTGGGGTGGGGGTAGAGTTGGGGTGGTGGTAGTGTTGGGGTGGCGGTAGAGTTGGGGTGGGGATAGAGTTGGGGTGGTGGTAGAGTTGAGTTGGCTGTACAGTTGGGGTGGGGGTAGAGTTAGGCTGGTGGTAGATTTCGGGTGGCGGTAGAGTTGGGGCGGCGGGAAAGTTGGGGTGGGGGTAGAGTTGGAGTGGCGGGAAAGTTGGGGTTGGGGTGGAGTTGGTGTGGGGGTAGATTTGGGGTGGTGGTAGAGTTGGGGTGGGGGTAGAGTTGGGGTGGTGGTAGTGTTGGGGTGGCGGTAGAGTTGGGGTGGGGATAGAGTTGGGGTGGTGGTAGAGTTGAGTTGGCTGTACAGTTGGGGTGGGGGTAGAGTTAGGCTGGTGGTAGATTTCGGGTGGCGGTAGAGTTGGGGCGGCGGGAAAGTTGGGGTGGGGGTAGAGTTGGGGTGGTGGTAGAGTTGGGGTGGGGGTAGAGTTGGGGTGGCGGTAGAGTTGGGGTGGGGGTAGAGTTGGGGTGGCGGTACAGTTGGGGTAGTGGCAGAGTTGGGGTGGGGGTAGAGTTGAGGTGGCGGTAGAGTTGGGGTGGGGGCAGAGTTGGGTGTGGATAGAGTTGGGGTGGGGGTAGAGTTGGGGTGGGGGTAGAGTTGGGGTGGGGGTAGAGATGGGGTGGGGGTAGAGTTGGGGTGGTGGTTGAGTTGAGGTGGCGGTAGAGTTGGGGTAGTGGTAGAGTTTGAGTGGGGGTAGAGTTGGGGTAGTGGTAGAGTTGGGGTGGTGGTAGAGTTGGGGTGGGGGTAGAGTTGGGTTGGTGGTAGAGTTGGGGTAGTGGTAGAGTTGGGGCGGCGTTAGAGTTAGGGCAGTGGTAGTGTTTGGGTGGGGGTGGAGTTGGTGTGGGGGTAGAGTTGATGTGGAGTTAGAGTTGGGATGGCGGTAGTGTTGAGGTAGTGGTAGAGTTTGGGTGGGGGTAGAGTTGGGGTTTTGGTAGAGTTGGGGTGGCGGTAGAGTTGGGGTGGCGGTACTGTTGGGGTGGTGGCAGAGTTGGTGTAGTGGTAGAGTTGGAGTGGGGGTAGAGTTGGGGTGGTGGTACAGATGGGGTGGGGGCAGAGTTGGGTTGGTGGTAGAGTTGAGGTGGTGGTACAGTTAGGGTGATGGTAGAGTTGGGGTGGGGGTAGAGTTGGGGTGGGGGTAGAGTTTTGGGCGGCGGTGCAGTTGTGGTGGGGGCAGAGTTGGGGTAGTGGTAGAGTTGGGGTGAGGGTAGAGTTGGGGTGGCGGTAGTGTTGGGGTGGGGGTACAGTTGGGGTAGTGGCAGAGTTGGGGTGGTGGTACAGTTGGGGGCGCAGAGTTGGTGTAGTGGTAGAGTTGGAGTGGGGGTAGAGTTGGGGTGGTGGTAAAGTTGGGGTGGTGGTACAGTTGGGATGGGGGCAGAGTTGGGGTAGTGGTAGAGTTGGAATGGGGGTAGAGTTGGGGTGGTGGTAGAGTTGGGATGTGGGTAGAGTTGGGGTGGGGGTAGAGTTGGGGTAGTGGTAGCGTTCGGGTGGGGGTAGAGTTGGGGTGGCGGAAGAGTTGGGGTGGGGGTAGAGTTGCGGTGCTGGTAGAGTTGGTGTGGGGGTAGAGTTGGGGTGGTGGTAGAGTTGGGGTGGCGGGAAAGTTTGTGTGGGGGTAGAGTTGGGGTGGGGGTAGAGTTGGGGTGGTGGTAGTGTTGGGGTGGCGGTAGAGTTGGGGTGGGGGTAGAGTTGGGGTGGGGGTAGAGTTGGGGTGGTGGTAGAGTTGAGTTGGCTGTACAGTTGGGGTGGGGGTAGAGTTAGGGTGGTGGTAGAGTTCGGGTGGCGGTAGAGTTGGAGTGGCGGGAAAGTTGGGGTAGGGGTAGAGTTGGGGTGGGGGTAGAGTTGGGGTGGTGGTAGAGGTGGGGTGGGGGTAGAGTTGGGGTGGCAGGATAGTTGGGGTTGGGGTAGAGTTGGGGTGGAGGTAGATTTGGGGTGGTGGTAGAGTTGGGATGGCAGTAGAGTTGGGGTGGGGGTAGAGTTGGGGTGGCGGTACAGTTGGGGTGGGTCAGAGTTGGGGTAGTGGTAGAGTTGGGGTGGCGTTAGAGTTGGGGTGGCGGTAGAGTTGAGGTGGTGGTAGAGTTGAGTTGGCTGTACAGTTGGGGTGAGGGTAGAGTTGGGGTGGTGGTAGAGTTGGTGTGGGGGTAGAGTTGGCGTGGGGGCAGAGTGGGGGTGGTGGTAAAGTTGGGGTGGTGGTACAGTTGGGATGGGGGCAGAGTTGGGGTAGTGGTAGAGTTGGAATGGGGGTAGAGTTGGGATGGTGGTAGAGTTGGGATGTGGGTAGAGTTGGTGTGGGGGTAGAGTTGGGGTAGTGGTAGAGTTCGGGTGGGGGTAGAGTTGGGGTGGCGGAAGAGTTGGGGTGGGGGCAGAGTTGCGGTGCTGGTAGAGTTGGTGTGGGGGTAGAGTTGGGGTGGTGGTAGAGTTGGGGTGGCGGGAAAGTTTGTGTGGGGGTAGAGTTGGGGTGGTGGTAGAGTTGGGGTGGCGGGAAAGTTTGGGTGGGGGTAGAGTTGGGGTGGGGGTAGAGTTGGGGTGGTGGTAGTGTTGGGGTGGCGGTAGATTTGGGGTGGGGGTAGAGTTAGGGTGGTGGTACAGTTGAGTTGGCTGTACAGTTGGGGTGGGGGTAGTGTTAGGGTGGTGGTAGAGTTCGGGTGGCGGTAGAGTTGGAGTGGCGGGAAAGTTGGGGTGGGGGTAGAGTTGGGGTGGGGGTAGAGTTGGGGTGGTGGTAGAGGTGGGGTGGGGGTAGAGTTGGGGTGGCAGGAAAGTTGGGGTTGGGGTAGAGTTGGGGCGGGGGTAGATTTGGGGTGGTGGTAGAGTTGGGGTGGCAGTAGAGTTGGGGTGGGGGTAGAGTTGGGGTGGCGGTACAGTTGGGGTGGGTCAGAGTTGGGGTGGTGGTAGAGCTCGGGTGGGGGTAGAGTTGGGGTGGCGGAAGAGTTGGGGTGGGGGTAGAGTTGGGCTGGTGGTAAAGTTGGTGTGGGGGTAAAGTTGGGGAGGGGGTAGCGTTGGGGTGGCGGGAAAGTTTGGGTGGGTGTAGAGTTGGGGTGCGGATAGAGTTGGGGTGGTGGTAGTGTTGGGGTGTCGGTAGAGTTGGGGTGGGGGTAGAGTTGGAGTGGTGGTAGAGTTGAGTTGGCTGTACAGTTGGGGTGGGGGTAGAGTTAGGGTGGTGGTAGAGTTTGGGTGGCGGTAGAGTTGGTGTGGCGGGAAAGTTGGGGTGAGGGTAGAGTTGGGTGGGAGTAGAGTTGGGGTGGTGGTAGAGGTGGGGTGGGGGTAGAGTTGGGGTGGCAGGAAAGTTGGGGTTGGGGTAGAGTTGGGGTGGGGGTAGAGTTGGGGTGGTGGTAGAGTTGGGGTGGCAGTAGAGTTGGGGTGGGGGTAGAGTTGGGGTGGCGGTACAGTTGGGGTGGGTCAGAGTTGGGGTAGTGGTAGAGTTGGGGTGGGGGTAGAGTTGGGGTGGTGGTAGAGTTGGTGTGGGGGTAGAGTTGGGGTGGGGGTAGAGTAGGGGTGGCGGGAAAGTTTGGGTGGGTGTAGAGTTGGGGTGGGGGTAGAGTTGGGGTGGTGGTAGTGTTGGGGTGGCGGTAGAGTTGGGGTGGGGGTAGTGTTGGGGTGGTGGTAGAGTTGGTGTGGGGGTAGAGTTGGGGTGGGGGTAGAGTAGGGGTGGCGGGAAAGTTTGGGTGGGTGTAGAGTTGGGGTGGTGGTACAGTTGGGGTGGGGGTAGAGTTGGGGTAGTGGTAGAGTTGGGGTGTGTGTAGAGTTGGGATCGTGGTAGAGTTCGGGTGGCGGTAGAGTTGGGGTGGGGGTAGAGTTGGGCTGGCGGTAGAGTTGGTGTGGGGGGAGATTTGGGATGGCGGTAGAGTTGGGGTGGCGGTAGAGTTGGGGTGGTGGTAGAGTTGGTGTGGGGGTAGAGTTGGGGTGGCGGTACAGTTGGGGTCGTGGCAGAGTTGGGGTGTGGGTAGAGTTGAGGTGGCGGTAGAGTTGGGGTGGGGGCAGAGTTGGGGTGGTGGTAAAGTTGGTGTGGTGGTACAGTTGGGATGGGGGCACAGTTGGGGTAGTGGTAGAGTTGGAATGGGGGTAGAGTTGGGGTGGCGGAAGAGTTGGGGTGGGGGTAGAGTTGCGGTGGTGGTAGAGTTGGTGTGGGGGTAGAGTTGGGGTGGTGGTAGAGTTGTGGTGGCGGGAAAGTTTGGGTGGGGGTAGAGTTGGGGTGGGTGTAGAGTTGTGGTGGTGGTAGTGTTGGGGTGGTGGTAGAGTTGGGGTGGGGGTAGAGTTAGGGTGGTGGTACGGTTGAGTTGGCTGTACAGTTGGGGTGGGGGTAGAGTTGGGGTGGCGGTACAGTTGGGGTGGGTCAGAGTTGGGGTAGTGGTAGAGCTCGGGTTTCGGGTAGAGTTGGGGTGGCGGAAGAGTTGGGGTGGGGGTAGAGTTGGTTGGTGGTAGAGTTGGTGTGGGGGTAGAGTTGGGGAGGGGGTAGAGTTGGGGTGGCGGGAAAGTTGGGGTTGGGGTAGAGTTGGGGTGGGGGTAGATTTGGGGTGGCGGTAGAGTTGAGTTGGCTGTACAGTTGGGGTGGGGGTAGAGTTGGGGTGGCGGTACAGTTGGGGTGGGTCAGAGTTGGGTAGTGGTAGAGTTGGGGTGGGGGTAGAGTTGGGGTGGTGGTAGAGTTGGTGTGGGGGTAGAGTTGGGGTGGGGGTAGAGTTGGGGTGGCGGGAAAGTTTGGGTGGGTGTAGAGTTGGGGTGGGGGTAGAGTTGGGGTGGTGGTAGTGTTGGGGTGGCGGTATAGTTGGGGTGGGGGTAGAGTTGGGGTGGTGGTAGAGTTGAGTTGGCTGTACAGTTGGGGTGGGGGTAGTGTTGGGGTGGCGGGAAAGTTTGGGTGGGGGTAGAGTTGGGGTGGGGGTAGAGTTGGGGTGGGGGTAGAGTTGGGGTGGTGGTAGAGTTGAGTTGGCTGTACAGTTGGGGTGGGGGTAGAGTTAGGCTGGTGGTAGAGTTCGGGTGGCGGTAGAGTTGGGGTGGCGGGAAAGTTGGGGTGGGGGTAGAGTTTGGGTGGGTGTAGAGTTGGGGTGTTGGTAGAGTTGGAGTGGGGGTAGAGTTGGAGTGGCAGGAAAGTTGGGGTTGGGGTAGAGTTGGGGTGGGGGTAGATTTGGGGTGGTGGTAAAGTTGGGGTGGCGGTAGAGTTGGGGTGGGGTAGAGTTGGGGTGGTGGTAGAGTTGAGGTGGTGGTACAGTTGGGGTGAGGGTAGAGTTGGGGTGGCGGTAGAGTTGGGTGTGGATAGAGTTGTGGTAGCGGGACAGTTGGGGTGGGGGTAAAGTTGGGGTGGGGGTAGAGTTGGGGTGGAGGTAGAGTTGGGTTGGTGGTAGAGTTGAGGTGGCAGTAGAGTTGGGGTAGTGGTAGAGTTTGAGTGGGGGTAGAGTTGGGGTAGTGGTAGCGTTGGGGTGGTGGTAGAGTTGAGTTGGCTGTACAGTTGGGGTGGGGGTAGAGTTGGGGTGGTGGTAGAGTTGGTGTGGTGGTAGAGTTGGGGTGGGGGTAGAGTTGGGGTGGCGGGAAAGTTTGGGTGGGGGTAGAGTTGGGGTGGGGGTAGAGTTGGGGTGGTGGTAGTGTTGGGGTGGCGGTAGAGTTGGGTGGGGGTAGAGTTGGGGTGGTGGAAGAGTTGAGTTGGCTGTACAGTTGGGGTGGGGTAGAGTTAGGCTGGTGGTAGATTTCGGGTGGCGGTAGAGTTGGGACGGCGGGAAAGTTGGGGTGGGGGAAAGTGGCTGTACAGTTGGGGTGGGCGTAGAGTTAGGGTGGTGGTAGAGTTTGGGTGGCGGTAGAGTTGGTGTGGCGGGAAAGTTGGGGTGGGGGTAGAGTTGGGTGGGAGTAGAGTTGGGGTGGTGGTAGAGGTGGGGTGGGGGTAGAGTTGGGGTGGCAGGAAAGTTGGGGTTGGGGTAGAGTTGGGGTGGGGGTAAATTTGGGGTGGTGGTAGAGTTGGGGTGGCAGTAGAGTTGGTGTGGGGGTAGAGTTGGGGTGGCGGTATAGTTGGGGTAGATCAGAGTTGGGGTAGTGGTAGAGTTGGGGTGGGGGTAGAGTTGGGGTGGTGGTAGAGTTTGTGTTGGGGTAGAGTTGGTGTGGGGGTAGAGTTGGGGTGGCGGGAAAGTTTGGGTGGGTGTAGAGTTGGGGTGGGGGTAGAGTTGGGGTGGTGGTAGTGTTGGGGTGGCGGTAGAGTTGGGGTGGGGGTAGAGTTGGGGTGGTGGTAGAGTTGAGTTGGCTGTACAGTTGGGGTGGGGGTAGTGTTGGGGTGGTGGTAGAGTTGGTGTGGGGGTAAAGTTGGGGTGGGGGTAGAGTTGGGGTGGCGGGAAAGCTTGGGTGGGGGTAGAGTTGGGGTGGGGGTAGAGTTGGGGTGGGGGTAGAGTTGGGGTGGTGGTAGAGTTGGTGTGGGGGTAGAGTTGGGGTGGGGGTAGAGTTGGGGTGGCGGGAAAGTTTGGGTGGGTGTAGAGTTGGGGTGGGGGTAGAGTTGGGGTGGTGGTAGTGTTGGGGTGGCGGTATAGTTGGGGTGGGGGTAGAGTTGGGGTGGTGGTAGAGTTGAGTTGGCTGTACAGTTGGGGTGGGGGTAGTGTTGGGGTGGCGGGAAAGTTTGGGTGGGGGTAGAGTTGGGGTGGGGGTAGAGTTGGGGTGGGGGTAGAGTTGGGGTGGTGGTAGAGTTGAGTTGGCTGTACAGTTGGGGTGGGGGTAGAGTTAGGCTGGTGGTAGAGTTCGGGTGGCGGTAGAGTTGGGGTGGCGGGAAAGTTGGGGTGGGGGTAGAGTTTGGGTGGGTGTAGAGTTGGGGTGTTGGTAGAGTTGGAGTGGGGGTAGAGTTGGAGTGGCAGGAAAGTTGGGGTTGGGGTAGAGTTGGGGTGGGGGTAGATTTGGGGTGGTGGTAAAGTTGGGGTGGCGGTAGAGTTGGGGTGGGGTAGAGTTGGGGTGGTGGTAGAGTTGAGGTGGTGGTACAGTTGGGGTGAGGGTAGAGTTGGGGTGGCGGTAGAGTTGGGTGTGGATAGAGTTGTGGTAGCGGGACAGTTGGGGTGGGGGTAAAGTTGGGGTGGGGGTAGAGTTGGGGTGGAGGTAGAGTTGGGTTGGTGGTAGAGTTGAGGTGGCAGTAGAGTTGGGGTAGTGGTAGAGTTTGAGTGGGGGTAGAGTTGGGGTAGTGGTAGAGTTGGGGTGGTGGTAGAGTTGAGTTGGCTGTACAGTTGGGGTGGGGGTAGAGTTGGGGTGGTGGTCGAGTTGGTGTGGTGGTAGAGTTGGGGTGGGGGTAGAGTTGGGGTGGCGGGAAAGTTTGGGTGGGGGTAGAGTTGGGGTGGGGGTAGAGTTGGGGTGGTGGTAGTGTTGGGGTGGCGGTAGAGTTGGGTGGGGGTAGAGTTGGGGTGGTGGAAGAGTTGAGTTGGCTGTACAGTTGGGGTGGGGTAGAGTTAGGCTGGTGGTAGATTTCGGGTGGCGGTAGAGTTGGGACGGCGGGAAAGTTGGGGTGGGGGAAAGTGGCTGTACAGTTGGGGTGGGCGTAGAGTTAGGGTGGTGGTAGAGTTTGGGTGGCGGTAGAGTTGGTGTGGCGGGAAAGTTGGGGTGGGGGTAGAGTTGGGTGGGAGTAGAGTTGGGGTGGTGGTAGAGGTGGGGTGGGGGTAGAGTTGGGGTGGCAGGAAAGTTGGGGTTGGGGTAGAGTTGGGGTGGGGGTAAATTTGGGGTGGTGGTAGAGTTGGGGTGGCAGTAGAGTTGGTGTGGGGGTAGAGTTGGGGTGGCGGTATAGTTGGGGTAGATCAGAGTTGGGGTAGTGGTAGAGTTGGGGTGGGGGTAGAGTTGGGGTGGTGGTAGAGTTTGTGTTGGGGTAGAGTTGGTGTGGGGGTAGAGTTGGGGTGGCGGGAAAGTTTGGGTGGGTGTAGAGTTGGGGTGGGGGTAGAGTTGGGGTGGTGGTAGTGTTGGGGTGGCGGTAGAGTTGGGGTGGGGGTAGAGTTGGGGTGGTGGTAGAGTTGAGTTGGCTGTACAGTTGGGGTGGGGGTAGTGTTGGGGTGGTGGTAGAGTTGGTGTGGGGGTAAAGTTGGGGTGGGGGTAGAGTTGGGGTGGCGGGAAAGCTTGGGTGGGGGTAGAGTTGGGGTGGGGGTAGAGTTGGGGTGGGGGTAGAGTTGGGGTGGTGGTAGAGTTGAGTTGGCTGTACAGTTGGGGTGGGGGTAGAGTTAGGCTGGTGGTAGAGTTCGGGTGGCGGTAGAGTTGGGGTGGCGGGAAAGTTGGGGTGGGGGTAGAGTTTGGGTGGGTGTAGAGTTGGGGTGGTGGTAGAGTTGGAGTGGGGGTAGAGTTGGAGTGGCGGGAAAGTTGGGGTTGGGGTAGAGTTGGGGTGGAGGTAGATTTGGGGTGGTGGTAAAGTTGGGGTGGCGGTAGAGTTGGGGTGGGGGTAGAGTTGGGGTGGTGGTAGAGTTGGGGTGGCAGTCGAGTTGGGGTGAGGGTAGAGTTGGGATGGTGGTAGAGTTGAGGTGGCGGTACAGTTGGGGTGTGGGTAGAGTTGGGGTGGCGGTAGAGTTGGGTGTGGATAGAGTTGTGGTAGCGGGACAGTTGGGGTGGGGGTAGAGTTGGGGTGGGGGTAGAGTTGGGGTGGGGGTAGAGTTGAGCTGGCGGTAGAGTTGGGGTAGTGGTAGAGTTTGAGTGGGGGTAGAGTTGGGGTAGTGGTAGAGTTGGGGTGGTGGTAGAGTTGGGGTGGGAGTAGAGTTGGGGTGGTGGTAGAGTTGAGTTGGCTGTACAGTTGGGGTGGGGGTAGAGTTGGGGTGGTGGTAGAGTTGGTGTGGTGGTAGAGTTGGGGTGGGGGTAGAGTTGGGGTGGCGGGAAAGTTTGGGTGGGGGTAGAGTTGGGGTGGTGGTAGAGTTGGGGTGGTGGTAGTGTTGGGGTGGCGGTAGAGTTGGGGTGGGGGTAGAGTTGGGGTGGTGGTAGAGTTGAGTTGGCTGTACAGTTGGGGTGGGGGTAGAGTTAGGCTGGTGGTAGATTTCGGGTGGCGGTAGAGTTGGTGCGGCGGGAAAGTTGGGGTGGGGGTAGAGTTGGAGTGGCGGGAAAGTTGGGGTTGGGGTAGAGTTGGGGTGGGGGTAGAGTTAGGGTGGTGGTACAGTTGAGTTGGCTGTACAGTTGGGGTGGGGGTAGAATTAGGGTGGTGGTAGAGTTCGGGTGGCGGTAGAGTTGGAGTGGCGGGAAAGTTGGGGTGGGGGTAGAGTTGGGGTGGGGGTAGAGTTGGGGTGGTGGTAGAGGTGGGGTGGGGGTAGAGTTGGGGTGGCAGGAAAGTTGGGGTTGGGGTAGAGTTGGGTTGGGGTTAGATTTGGGGTGGTGGTAGAGTTGGGGTGGCAGTAGAGTTGGGGTGGGGGTAGAGTTGGGTTGGCGGTACAGTTGGGGTGGGTCAGAGTTGGGGTAGTGGTAGAGCTCGGGTGGGGGTAGAGTTGGGGTGGCGGAAGAGTTGGGGTGGGGGTAGAGTTGGGGTGGTGGTAGAGTTGGTGTGGGAGTAAAGTTGGGGAGGGGGTAGAGTTGGCGTGGCGGGAAAGTTTGGGTGGGTGTAGAGTTGGGGTGCGGGTAGAGTTGGGGTGGTGGTAGTGTTGGGGTGTCGGTAGAGTTGGGGTGCGGGTAGAGTTGGAGTGGTGGTAGAGTTGAGTTGGCTGTACAGTTGGGGTGGGGGTAGAGTTGGGGTGGTGGTAGAGTTGAGGTGGCGGTACAGTTGGGGTGTGGGTAGAGTTGGGGTGGAGGTAGATTTGGGGTGGTGGTAGAGTTGGGATGGCAGTAGAGTTGGGGTGGGGGTAGAGTTGTGGTGGTGGTAGAGGTGGGGTGGGGGTAGAGTTGGGGTGGCAGGAAAGTTGGGGTTGGGGTAGAGTTGGGGTGGGGTTAGATTTGGGGTGGTGGTAGAGTTGGGGTGGCAGTAGAGTTGGGGTGGGGGTAGAGTTGGGTTGGCGGTACAGTTGGGGTGGGTCAGAGTTGGGGTAGTGGTAGAGCTCGGGTGGGGGTAGAGTTGGGGTGGCGGAAGAGTTGGGGTGGGGGTAGAGTTGGGGTGGTGGTAGAGTTGGTGTGGGAGTAAAGTTGGGGAGGGGGTAGAGTTGGCGTGGCGGGAAAGTTTGGGTGGGTGTAGAGTTGGGGTGCGGGTAGAGTTGGGGTGGTGGTAGTGTTGGGGTGTCGGTAGAGTTGGGGTGCGGGTAGAGTTGGAGTGGTGGTAGAGTTGAGTTGGCTGTACAGTTGGGGTGGGGGGAGAGTTGGGGTGGTGGTAGAGTTGAGGTGGCGGTACAGTTGGGGTGTGGGTAGAGTTGGGGTGGAGGTAGATTTGGGGTGGTGGTAGAGTTGGGATGGCAGTAGAGTTGGGGTGGGGGTAGAGTTGGGGTGGCGGTACAGTTGGGGTGGGTCAGAGTTGGGGTAGTGGTAGAGTTGGGGTGGCGGTAGAGTTGGGGTGCGGGTAGAGTTGGGGTGGTGGTAGAGTTGAGTTGGCTGTACAGTTGGGGTGGGGGTAGAGTTAGGCTGGTGGTAGAGTTCGGGTGGCGGTTGAGTTGGGGTGGCGGGAAAGTTGGGGTGGGGGTAGAGTTTGGGTGGGTGTAGAGTTGGGGTGGTGGTAGAGTTGGAGTAGGGGTAGAGTTGGAGTGGCAGGAAAGTTGGGGTTGGGGTAGAGTTGGGGTGGAGGTAGATTTGGGGTGGTGGTAGAGTTGGGGTGTGGGTAGAGTTGGGGTGGCGGTAGAGTTGGGTGTGGATAGAGTTGGGGTAGTGGGACAGTTGGGGTGGGGGTAGAGTTGGGGTGGGGGTAGAGTTGGGTGTGGATAGAGTTGTGGTAGCGAGACAGTTGGGGTGGGGGTAAAGTTGGGGTGGGGGTAGAGTTGGGGTAGTGGTAGAGTTGGGGTGGTGGTAGAGTTGAGTTGGCTGTACAGTTGGGGTGGGGGTAGAGTTGGGGTGGTGGTAGAGTTGGGGTGGTGGTAGAGTTGGGGTGGTGGTAGAGTTGAGTTGGCTGTACAGTTGGAATGGGGGTAGAGTTGGGGTGGTGGTAGAGTTGGTGTGGGGGTAGAGTTGGGGTGGGGGTAGAGTTGGTGTGGTGGTAGTGTTGGGGTGGCGGTAGAGTTGGGGTGGTGGTAGAGTTGGGGTGGTGGTTGAGTTGAGTTGGCTGTACAGTTGGGGTGGGGGTAGAGTTAGGCTGGTGGTAGATTTCGGGTGGCGGTAGAGTTGGGGCGGCGGGAAAGTTGGGGTGGGGGTAGAGTTGGAGTGGCGGGAAAGTTGGGGTTGGGGTAGAGATGGGGTGGGGGTAGATTTGGGGTGGTGGTAGAGTTGGGGTGGCGGTAGAGTTGGGGTGGGGGTAGAGTTGAGGTGGCGGTAGAGTTGGAGTAGTGGTAGAGTTTGAGTGGGGGTAGAGTTGGGGTAGTGGTAGAGTTGGGGTGGGGGTAGAGTTGGGGTGGCGGTAGAGTTGGGGTGGGGGTAGAGTTGGGGTGGGTGTAGAGTTGGGGTGGTGGTAGAGTTGGGGTGGGGGTAGAGTTGGGGTGGCGGTAGAGTTGGGGTGGGTGTAGAGTTGGGTTGGTGGTAGAGTTGGGGTAGTGGTAGAGTTGGGGTGGGTGTAGAGTTGGGGTGGTGGTAGAGTTGGGGTGGCGGTAGAGTTGGGGTGGGTGTAGAGTTGGGGTGGTGGTAGAGTTGGGGTGGGGGTAGAGTTGGGGTGGCGGTAGAGTTGGGGTTGGTGTAGAGTTGGGTTGGTGGTAGAGTTGGGGTAGTGGTAGAGTTTGGGTGGGGGTGGAGTTGGTGTGGGGGTAGAGTTGATGTGGAGTTAGAGTTGGGATGGCGGTAGTGTTGGGGTAGTGGTAGAGTTTGGGTGGGGGTAGAGTTGGGGTTTTGGTAGAGTTGGGGTGGCGGTAGAGTTGGGGTGGCGGTAGTGTTGGGTTGGGGGCAGAGTTGGGTTGGTGGTAGAGTTGGGGTGGTGGTAGAGTTGGGGTGGTGGTACAGTTAGGGTGATGGTAGAGTTGGGGTGGGGGTAGAGTTGGGGTGGGGGTAGGGTTTTGGGCGGCGGTGCAGTTGTGGTGGGGGCGGAGTTGGGGTAGTGGTAGAGTTGGGTTGAGGGTAGAGTTGGGGTGGCGGTAGTGTTGGGGTGGGGGTACAGTTGGGGTAGTGGCAGAGTTGGGGTGGTGGTAGAGTTGAGGTGGCGATACAGTTGGGGGCGCAGAGGTGGTTTAGTGGTAGAGTTGGAGCGGGGGTAGAGTTGGGGTTGTGGTAGAGTTGGGGTGGTGGTAGAGTTGGCGTGGGGGCAGAGTTGGGGTGGTGGTAAAGTTGGGGTGGTGGTACAGTTGGGATGGGGTCAGAGTTGGGGTAGTGGTAGAGTTGGAATGGGGGTAGAGTTGGGGTGTTGGTAGAGTTGGGATGTGGGTAGAGTTGGGGTGGGGGTAGAGTTGGGGTAGTGGTAGAGTTCGGGTGGGGGTAGAGTTGGGGTGGCGGAAGAGTTGGGGCGGCGGGAAAGTTGGGGTGGGGGTAGAGTTGGAGTGGCGGGAAAGTTGGGGTTGGGGTAGAGTTGGGGTGGGGGTAGAGTTGGGGTGGGGGTAGAGTTGGGGTGGTGGTAGAGTTGGTGTGGGGGTTGAGTTGGGGTGGCGGTACAGTTGGGGTAGTGGCATAGTTGGGGTGGCAGTAGAGTTGAGGTGGCGGTAGAGTTGGGGTGGGGGCAGAGTTGGGTGTGGATAGAGTTGGGGTGGGGGTAGAGTTGGGGTGGGGGTAGAGTTGGGGTGGGGGTAGAGTTGGGGTGGGGGTAGAGTTGGGTTGGTGGTAGAGTTGAGGTGGCAGTAGAGTTGGAGTAGTGGTAGAGTTTGAGTGGGGGTAGAGTTGGGGTAGTGGTAGAGTTGGGGTGGGGGTAGAGTTGGGGTGGCGGTAGAGTTGGGGTGGGTGTAGAGTTGGGTTGGTGGTAGAGTTGGGGTGGGGTTGGAGTTGGGGTGGGTGTAGAGTTGGGGTGGTGGTAGAGTTGGGGTGGCGGTAGAGTTGGGGTGGCGGTAGTGTTGGGGTGGGTGTAGAGTTGGGTTGGTGGTAGAGTTGGGGTAGTGGTAGAGTTGGGGTGGGTGTAGAGTTGGGGTGGTGGTAGAGTTGGGGTGGCGGTAGAGTTGGGGTGGGTGTAGAGTTGGGGTGGTGGTAGAGTTGGGGTGGGGGTAGAGTTGGGGTGGCGGTAGAGTTGGGGTGGGTGTAGAGTTGGGTTGGTGGTAGAGTTGGGGTAGTGGTAGAGTTTGGGTGGGGGTGGAGTTGGTGTGGGGGTAGAGTTGATGTGGTGTTAGAGTTGGGATGGCGGTAGTGTTGGGGTAGTGGTAGAGTTTGGGTGGGGGTAGAGTTGGGGTTTTGGTAGAGTTGGGGTGGCGGTAGAGTTGGGGTGGCGGTACTGTTGGGTTGGGGCAGAGTTGGGTTGGTGGTAGAGTTGGGGTGGTGGTAGAGTTGGGGTGGTGGTACAGTTAGGGTGATGGTAGAGCTGGGGTGGGGGTAGGGTTGGGGTGGGGGTAGGGTTTTGGGCGGCGGTGCAGTTGTGGTGGGGGCGGAGTTGGGGTAGTGGTAGAGTTGGGGTGAGGGTAGAGTTGGGGTGGCGGTAGTGTTGGGGTGGGGGTACAGTTGGGGTAGTGGCAGAGTTGGGGTGGTGGTAGAGTTGAGGTGGCGGTACAGTTGGGGGCACAGAGGTGGTGTAGTGGTAGAGTTGGAGTGGGGGTAGAGTTGGGGTGGTGGTAGAGTTGGGGTGGTGGTAGAGTTGGCGTGGGGCAGAGTTGGGGTGGTGGTAAAGTTGGGGTGGTGGTACAGTTGGGATGGGGTCAGAGTTGGGGTAGTGGTAGAGTTGGAATGGGGTAGAGTTGGGGTGGTGGTAGAGTTGGGATGTGGGTAGAGTTGGGGTGGGGGTAGAGTTGGGGTAGTGGTAGAGTTCGGGTGGGGGTAGAGTTGGGGTGGCGGAAGAGTTGGGGTGGGGGTAGAGTTGCGGTGCTGGTAGATTTGGTGTGGGGGTAGAGTTGGGGTGGTGGTAGAGTTGGGGTGGCGGGAAAGTTTGTGTGGGGGTAGAGTTGGGGTGGGGGTAGAGTTGGGGTGGTGGTAGTGTTGGGGTGGCGGTAGAGTTGGGGTGGGGGTAGAGTTGGGATGGGGATAGAGTTGGGGTGGTGGTAGAGTTGAGTTGGCTGTACAGTTGGGGTGGGGGTAGAGTTAGGGTGGTGGTAGAGTTCGGGTGGCGGTAGAGTTGGAGTGGCGGGAAAGTTGGGGTGGGGGTAGAGTTGGGGTGGGGTAGAGTTGGGGTGGTGGTAGAGGTGGGGTGGAGGTAGATTTGGGGTGGTGGTAGAGTTGGGATGGCAGTAGAGTTGGGGTGGGGTAGAGTTGGGGTGGCGGTACAGTTGGGGTGGGTCAGAGTTGGGGTGGTGGTAGAGTTGAGTTTGCTGTACAGTTGGGATGAGGGTAGAGTTGGGGTGGTGGTAGAGTTGGTGTGGTGGTAGAGTTGGGGTGGGGGTAGAGTTGGGGTGGCGGGAAGGATTGGGTGGGTGTAGAGTTGGGGGGATGGTACAGTTGGGGTGGGGGTAGAGTTGGGGTAGTGGTAGAGTTGGGGTGTGGGTAGAGTTGCGATAGTGGTAGAGTTGGGGTGGCGGTAGAGTTGGGGTGGGGGTAGAGTTGGGCTGGCGGTAGAGTTGGGGTGGGGGTAGAGTTGGGGTGGTGGTAGAGTTGAGTTGGCTGTACAGTTGGGGTGGGGGTAGAGTTAGGCTGGTGGTAGAGTTCGGGTGGCGGTTGAGTTGGGGTGGCGGGAAAGTTGGGGTGGGGGTAGAGTTTGGGTGGGTGTAGAGTTGGGGTGGTGGTAGAGTTGGAGTAGGGGTAGAGTTGGAGTGGCGGGAAAGTTGGGGTTGGGGTAGAGTTGGGGTGGAGGTAGATTTGGGGTGGTGGTAGAGTTGGGGTGTGGGTAGAGTTGGGGTGGCGGTAGAGTTGGGTGTGGATAGAGTTGGGGTAGCGGGACAGTTGGGGTGGGGGTAGAGTTGGGGTGGGGGTAGAATTGGGGTGGTGGTAGAGTTGGGGTGGCGGTAGAGTTGGGGTAGTGGTAGAGTTTGAGTGGGGGTAGAGTTGGGGTAGTGGTAGAGTTGGGGTGGTGGTAGAGTTGAGTTGGCTGTACAGTTGGGGTGGGGGTAGAGTTGGGGTGGTGGTAGAGTTGGGGTGGTGGTAGAGTTGGGGTGGTGGTAGAGTTGAGTTGGCTGTACTGTTGGGGTGGGGGTAAAGTTGGGGTGGTGGTAGAGTTGGTGTGGGGGTAGAGTTGGGGTGGGGGTAGAGTTGGTGTGGTGGTAGTGTTGGGGTGGCGGTAGAGTTGGGGTGGTGGTAGAGTTGGGGTGGTGGTTGAGTTGAGTTGGCTGTACAGTTGGGGTGGGGGTAGAGTTAGGCTGGTGGTAGATTTCGGGTGGCGGTAGAGTTGGGGCAGCGGGAAAGTTGGGGTGGGGGTAGAGTTGGAGTGGCGGGAAAGTTGGGGTTGGGGTAGAGTTGGGGTGGGGGTAGATTTGGGGTGGTGGTAGAGTTGGGGTGGCGGTAGAGTTGGGGTGGGGGTAGAGTTGGGGTGGTGGTAGAGTTGGTGTGGGGGTTGAGTTGGGATGGCGGTACAGTTGGGGTAGTGGCATAGTTGGGGTGGCAGTAGAGTTGAGGTAGCGGTAGAGTTGGGGTGGGGGCAGAGTTGGGTGTGGATAGAGTTGGGGTGGGGGTAGAGTTGGGGTGGGGGTAGAGTTGGGGTGTGGGTAGAGTTGGGGTGGGGGTAGAGTTGGGTTGGTGGTAGAGTTGAGGTGGCGGTAGAGTTGGAGTAGTGGTAGAGTTTGAGTGGGGGTAGAGTTGGGGTAGTGGTAGAGTTGGGGTGGGGGTAGAGTTGGGGTGGCGGTAGAGTTGGGGTGGGTGTAGAGTTGGGTTGGTGGTAGAGTTGGGGTGGGGGTAGAGTTGGGGTGGGTGTAGAGTTGGGGTGGTGGTAGAGTTGGGGTGGGGGTAGAGTTGGGGTGGCGGTAGAGTTGGGGTGGGTGTAGAGTTGGGTTGGTGGTAGAGTTGGGGTAGTGGTAGAGTTGGGGTGGGTGTAGAGTTGGGGTGGTGGTAGAGTTGGGGTGGCGGTAGAGTTGGGGTGGCGGTAGAGTTGGGGTGGGTGTAGAGTTGGGGTGGTGGTAGAGTTGGGGTGGGGGTAGAGTTGGGGTGGCGGTAGAGTTGGGGTGGGTGTAGAGTTGGGTTGGTGGTAGAGTTGGGGTAGTGGTAGAGTTTGGGTGGGGGTGGAGTTGGTGTGGGGGTAGAGTTGATGTGGAGTTAGAGTTGGGATGGCGGTAGTGTTGGGGTAGTGGTAGAGTTTGGGTGGGGGTAGAGTTGGGGTTTTGGTAGAGTTGGGGTGGCGGTAGAGTTGGTGTGGCGGTAGTGTTGGGTTGGGGGCAGAGTTGGGTTGGTGGTAGAGTTGGGGTGGTGGTAGAGTTGGGGTGGTGGTACAGTTAGGGTGATGGTAGAGTTGGGGTGGGGGTAGAGTTGGGGTGGGGGTAGGGTTTTGGGCGGCGGTGCAGTTGTGGTGGGGGCGGAGTTGGGGTAGTGGTAGAGTTGGGGTGAGGGTAGAGTTGGGGTGGCGGTAGTGTTGGGGTGGGGGTACAGTTGGGGTAGTGGCAGAGTTGGGGTGGTGGTAGAGTTGAGGTGGCGGTACAGTTGGGGGCGCAGAGGTGGTGTAGTGGTAGAGTTGGAGCGGGGGTAGAGTTGGGGTGGTGGTAGAGTTGGGGTGGTGGTAGAGTTGGCGTGGGGGCAGAGTTGGGGTGGTGGTAAAGTTGGGGTGGTGGTACAGTTGGGATGGGGTCAGAGTTAGGGTAGTGGTAGAGTTGGAATGGGGGTAGAGTTGGGGTGGTGGTAGAGTTGGGATGTAGGTAGAGTTGGGGTGGGGGTAGAGTTGGGGTAGTGGTAGAGTTCGGGTGGGGGTAGAGTTGGGGTGGCGGAAGAGTTGGGGCGGCGGGAAAGTTGGGGTGGGGGTAGAGTTGGAGTGGCGGGAAAGTTGGGGTTGGGGTAGAGTTGGGGTGGGGGTAGAGTTGGGGTGGGGGTAGAGTTGGGGTGGTGGTAGAGTTGGTGTGGGGGTTGAGTTGGGGTGGCGGTACAGTTGGGGTAGTGGCATAGTTGGGGTGGCAGTCGAGTTGAGGTGGCGGTAGAGTTGGGGTGGGGGCAGAGTTGGGTGTGGATAGAGTTGGGGTGGGGGTAGAGTTGGGGTGGGGGTAGAGTTGGGGTGGGGGTAGAGTTGGGTTGGTGGTAGAGTTGAGGTGGCAGTAGAGTTGGAGTAGTGGTAGAGTTTGAGTGGGGGTAGAGTTGGGGTAGTGGTAGAGTTGGGGTGGGGGTAGAGTTGGGGTGGCGGTAGAGTTGGGGTGGGTGTAGAGTTGGGTTGGTGGTAGAGTTGGGGTGGGGGTAGAGTTGGGGTGGGTGTAGAGTTGGGGTGGTGGTAGAGTTGGGGTGGGGGTAGAGTTGGGGTGGCGGTAGAGTTGGGGTGGGTGTAGAGTTGGGTTGGTGGTAGAGTTGGGGTAGTGGTAGAGTTGGGGTGGGTGTAGAGTTGGGGTGGTGGTAGAGTTGGGGTGGCGGTAGAGTTGGGGTGGCGGTAGAGTTGGGGTGGGTGTAGAGTTGGGGTGGTGGTAGAGTTGGGGTGGGGGTAGAGTTGGGGTGGCGGTAGAGTTGGGGTGGGTGTAGAGTTGGGTTGGTGGTAGAGTTGGGGTAGTGGTAGAGTTTTGGTGGGGGTGGAGTTGGTGTGGGGGTAGAGTTGATGTGGAGTTAGAGTTGGGATGGCGGTAGTGTTGGGGTAGTGGTAGAGTTTGGGTGGGGGTAGAGTTGGGGTTTTGGTAGAGTTGGGGTGGCGGTAGAGTTGGGGTGGCGGTACTGTTGGGTTGGGGGCAGAGTTGGGTTGGTGGTAGAGTTGGGGTGGTGGTAGAGTTGGGGTGGTGGTACAGTTAGGGTGATGGTAGAGCTGGGGTGGGGGTAGAGTTGGGGTGGGGGTAGGGTTTTGGGCGGCGGTGCAGTTGTGGTGGGGGCGGAGTTGGGGTAGTGGTAGAGTTGGGGTGAGGGTAGAGTTGTGGTGGCGGTAGTGTTGGGGTGGGGGTACAGTTGGGGTAGTGGCAGAGTTGGGGTGGTGGTAGAGTTGAGGTGGCGGTACAGTTGGGGGCACAGAGGTGGTGTAGTTGTAGAGTTGGAGTGGGGGTAGAGTTGGGGTGGTGGTAGAGTTGGGGTGGTGGTAGAGTTGGCGTGGGGGCAGAGTTGGGGTGGTGGTAAAGTTGGGGTGGTGGTACAGTTGGGATGGGGTCAGAGTTGGGGTAGTGGTAGAGTTGGAATGGGGGTAGAGTTGGGGTGGTGGTAGAGTTGGGATGTGGGTAGAGTTGGGGTGGGGGTAGAGTTGGGGTAGTGGTAGAGTTCGGGTGGGGGTAGAGTTGGGGTGGCGGAAGAGTTGGGGTGGGGGTAGAGTTGCGGTGCTGGTAGATTTGGTGTGGGGGTAGAGTTGGGGTGGTGGTAGAGTTGGGGTGGCGGGAAAGTTTGTGTGGGGGTAGAGTTGGGGTGGGGGTAGAGTTGGGGTGGTGGTAGTGTTGGGGTGGCGGTAGAGTTGGGGTGGGGGTAGAGTTGGGATGGGGATAGAGTTGGGGTGGTGGTAGAGTTGAGTTGGCTGTACAGTTGGGGTGGGGGTAGAGTTAGGGTGGTGGTAGAGTTCGGGTGGCGGTAGAGTTGGAGTGGCGGGAAAGTTGGAGTGGGGGTAGAGTTGGGGTGGGGGTAGAGTTGGGGTGGTGGTAGAGGTGGGGTGGAGGTAGATTTGGGGTGGTGGTAGAGTTGGGATGGCAGTAGAGTTGGGGTGGGGGTAGAGTTGGGGTGGCGGTACAGTTGGGGTGGGTCAGAGTTGGGGTGGTGGTAGAGTTGAGTTGGCTGTACAGTTGGGGTGAGGGTAGAGTTGGGGTGGTGGTAGAGTTGGTGTGGTGGTAGAGTTGGGGTGGGGGTAGAGTTGGGGTGGCGGGAAGGATTGGGTGGGTGTAGAGTTGGGGGGATGGTACAGTTGGGGTGGGGGTAGAGTTGGGGTAGTGGTAGAGTTGGGGTGTGGGTAGAGTTGCGATAGTGGTAGAGTTGGGGTGGCGGTAGAGTTGGGGTGGGGGTAGAGTTGGGCTGGCGGTAGAGTTGGGGTGGGGGTAGAGTTGGGGTGGTGGTAGAGTTGAGTTGGCTGTACAGTTGGGGTGGGGGTAGAGTTAGGCTGGTGGTAGAGTTCGGGTGGCGGTTGAGTTGGGGTGGCGGGAAAGTTGGGGTGGGGGTAGAGTTGGGGTGGGTGTAGAGTTGGGGTGGTGGTAGAGTTGGGGTGGGGGTAGAGTTGGGGTGGCGGTAGAGTTGGGGTGGGTGTAGAGTTGGGTTGGTGGTAGAGTTGGGGTAGTGGTAGAGTTGGGGTGGGTGTAGAGTTGGGGTGGTGGTAGAGTTGGGGTGGCGGTAGAGTTGGGGTGGGTGTAGAGTTGGGGTGGTGGTAGAGTTGGGGTGGGGGTAGAGTTGGGGTGGCGGTAGAGTTGGGGTTGGTGTAGAGTTGGGTTGGTGGTAGAGTTGGGGTAGTGGTAGAGTTTGGGTGGGGGTGGAGTTGGTGTGGGGGTAGAGTTGATGTGGAGTTAGAGTTGGGATGGCGGTAGTGTTGGGGTAGTGGTAGAGTTTGGGTGGGGGTAGAGTTGGGGTTTTGGTAGAGTTGGGGTGGCGGTAGAGTTGGGGTGGCGGTAGTGTTGGGTTGGGGGCAGAGTTGGGTTGGTGGTAGAGTTGGGGTGGTGGTAGAGTTGGGGTGGTGGTACAGTTAGGGTGATGGTAGAGTTGGGGTGGGGGTAGAGTTGGGGTGGGGGTAGGGTTTTGGGCGGCGGTGCAGTTGTGGTGGGGGCGGAGTTGGGGTAGTGGTAGAGTTGGGTTGAGGGTAGAGTTGGGGTGGCGGTAGTGTTGGGGTGGGGGTACAGTTGGGGTAGTGGCAGAGTTGGGGTGGTGGTAGAGTTGAGGTGGCGGTACAGTTGGGGGCGCAGAGGTGGTTTAGTGGTAGAGTTGGAGCGGGGGTAGAGTTGGGGTTGTGGTAGAGTTGGGGTGGTGGTAGAGTTGGCGTGGGGGCAGAGTTGGGGTGGTGGTAAAGTTGGGGTGGTGGTACAGTTGGGATGGGGTCAGAGTTGGGGTAGTGGTAGAGTTGGAATGGGGGTAGAGTTGGGGTGTTGGTAGAGTTGGGATGTGGGTAGAGTTGGGGTGGGGGTAGAGTTGGGGTAGTGGTAGAGTTCGGGTGGGGGTAGAGTTGGGGTGGCGGAAGAGTTGGGGCGGCGGGAAAGTTGGGGTGGGGGTAGAGTTGGAGTGGCGGGAAAGTTGGGGTTGGGGTAGAGTTGGGGTGGGGGTAGAGTTGGGGTGGGGGTAGAGTTGGGGTGGTGGTAGAGTTGGTGTGGGGGTTGAGTTGGGGTGGCGGTACAGTTGGGGTAGTGGCATAGTTGGGGTGGCAGTAGAGTTGAGGTGGCGGTAGAGTTGGGGTGGGGGCAGAGTTGGGTGTGGATAGAGTTGGGGTGGGGGTAGAGTTGGGGTGGGGGTAGAGTTGGGGTGGGGGTAGAGTTGGGGTGGGGGTAGAGTTGGGTTGGTGGTAGAGTTGAGGTGGCAGTAGAGTTGGAGTAGTGGTAGAGTTTGAATGGGGGTAGAGTTGGGGTAGTGGTAGAGTTGGGGTGGGGGTAGAGTTGGGGTGGCGGTAGAGTTGGGGTGGGTGTAGAGTTGGGTTGGTGGTAGAGTTGGGGTGGGGTTGGAGTTGGGGTGGGTGTAGAGTTGGGGTGGTGGTAGAGTTGGGGTGGCGGTAGAGTTGGGGTGGCGGTAGTGTTGGGGTGGGTGTAGAGTTGGGTTGGTGGTAGAGTTGGGGTAGTGGTAGAGTTGGGGTGGGTGTAGAGTTGGGGTGGTGGTAGAGTTGGGGTGGCGGTAGAGTTGGGGTGGGTGTAGAGTTGGGGTGGTGGTAGAGTTGGGGTGGGGGTAGAGTTGGGGTGGCGGTAGAGTTGGGGTGGGTGTAGAGTTGGGTTGGTGGTAGAGTTGGGGTAGTGGTAGAGTTTGGGTGGGGGTGGAGTTGGTGTGGGGGTAGAGTTGATGTGGAGTTAGAGTTGGGATGGCGGTAGTGTTGGGGTAGTGGTAGAGTTTGGGTGGGGGTAGAGTTGGGGTTTTGGTAGAGTTGGGGTGGCGGTAGAGTTGGGGTGGCGGTACTGTTGGGTTGGGGCAGAGTTGGGTTGGTGGTAGAGTTGGGGTGGTGGTAGAGTTGGGGTGGTGGTACAGTTAGGGTGATGGTAGAGCTGGGGTGGGGGTAGGGTTGGGGTGGGGGTAGGGTTTTGGGCGGCGGTGCAGTTGTGGTGGGGGCGGAGTTGGGGTAGTGGTAGAGTTGGGGTGAGGGTAGAGTTGGGGTGGCGGTAGTGTTGGGGTGGGGGTACAGTTGGGGTAGTGGCAGAGTTGGGGTGGTGGTAGAGTTGAGGTGGCGGTACAGTTGGGGGCACAGAGGTGGTGTAGTGGTAGAGTTGGAGTGGGGGTAGAGTTGGGGTGGTGGTAGAGTTGGGGTGGTGGTAGAGTTGGCGTGGGGCAGAGTTGGGGTGGTGGTAAAGTTGGGGTGGTGGTACAGTTGGGATGGGGTCAGAGTTGGGGTAGTGGTAGAGTTGGAATGGGGTAGAGTTGGGGTGGTGGTAGAGTTGGGATGTGGGTAGAGTTGGGGTGGGGGTAGAGTTGGGGTAGTGGTAGAGTTCGGGTGGGGGTAGAGTTGGGGTGGCGGAAGAGTTGGGGTGGGGGTAGAGTTGCGGTGCTGGTAGATTTGGTGTGGGGGTAGAGTTGGGGTGGTGGTAGAGTTGGGGTGGCGGGAAAGTTTGTGTGGGGGTAGAGTTGGGGTGGGGGTAGAGTTGGGGTGGTGGTAGTGTTGGGGTGGCGGTAGAGTTGGGGTGGGGGTAGAGTTGGGATGGGGATAGAGTTGGGGTGGTGGTAGAGTTGAGTTGGCTGTACAGTTGGGGTGGGGGTAGAGTTAGGGTGGTGGTAGAGTTCGGGTGGCGGTAGAGTTGGAGTGGCGGGAAAGTTGGGGTGGGGGTAGAGTTGGGGTGGGGGTAGAGTTGGGGTGGTGGTAGAGGTGGGGTGGAGGTAGATTTGGGGTGGTGGTAGAGTTGGGATGGCAGTAGAGTTGGGGTGGGGTAGAGTTGGGGTGGCGGTACAGTTGGGGTGGGTCAGAGTTGGGGTGGTGGTAGAGTTGAGTTTGCTGTACAGTTGGGGTGAGGGTAGAGTTGGGGTGGTGGTAGAGTTGGTGTGGTGGTAGAGTTGGGGTGGGGGTAGAGTTGGGGTGGCGGGAAGGATTGGGTGGGTGTAGAGTTGGGGGGATGGTACAGTTGGGGTGGGGGTAGAGTTGGGGTAGTGGTAGAGTTGGGGTGTGGGTAGAGTTGCGATAGTGGTAGAGTTAGGGTGGCGGTAGAGTTGGGGTGGGGGTAGAGTTGGGCTGGCGGTAGAGTTGGGGTGGGGGTAGAGTTGGGGTGGTGGTAGAGTTGAGTTGGCTGTACAGTTGGGGTGGGGGTAGAGTTAGGCTGGTGGTAGAGTTCGGGTGGCGGTTGAGTTGGGGTGGCGGGAAAGTTGGGGTGGGGGTAGAGTTTGGGTGGGTGTAGAGTTGGGGTGGTGGTAGAGTTGGAGTAGGGGTAGAGTTGGAGTGGCGGGAAAGTTGGGGTTGGGGTAGAGTTGGGGTGGAGGTAGATTTGGGGTGGTGGTAGAGTTGGGGTGTGGGTAGAGTTGGGGTGGCGGTAGAGTTGGGTGTGGATAGAGTTGGGGTAGCGGGACAGTTGGGGTGGGGGTAGAGTTGGGGTGGGGGTAGAATTGGGGTGGTGGTAGAGTTGGGGTGGCGGTAGAGTTGGGGTAGTGGTAGAGTTTGAGTGGGGGTAGAGTTGGGGTAGTGGTAGAGTTGGGGTGGTGGTAGAGTTGAGTTGGCTGTACAGTTGGGGTGGGGGTAGAGTTGGGGTGGTGGTAGAGTTGGGGTGGTGGTAGAGTTGGGGTGGTGGTAGAGTTGAGTTGGCTGTACTGTTGGGGTGGGGGTAAAGTTGGGGTGGTGGTAGAGTTGGTGTGGGGGTAGAGTTGGGGTGGGGGTAGAGTTGGTGTGGTGGTAGTGTTGGGGTGGCGGTAGAGTTGGGGTGGTGGTAGAGTTGGGGTGGTGGTTGAGTTGAGTTGGCTGTACAGTTGGGGTGGGGGTAGAGTTAGGCTGGTGGTAGATTTCGGGTGGCGGTAGAGTTGGGGCAGCGGGAAAGTTGGGGTGGGGGTAGAGTTGGAGTGGCGGGAAAGTTGGGGTTGGGGTAGAGTTGGGGTGGGGGTAGATTTGGGGTGGTGGTAGAGTTGGGGTGGCGGTAGAGTTGGGGTGGGGGTAGAGTTGGGGTGGTGGTAGAGTTGGTGTGGGGGTTGAGTTGGGATGGCGGTACAGTTGGGGTAGTGGCATAGTTGGGGTGGCAGTAGAGTTGAGGTAGCGGTAGAGTTGGGGTGGGGGCAGAGTTGGGTGTGGATAGAGTTGGGGTGGGGGTAGAGTTGGGGTGGGGGTAGAGTTGGGGTGGGGGTAGAGTTGGGGTGGGGGTAGAGTTGGGTTGGTGGTAGAGTTGAGGTGGCGGTAGAGTTGGAGTAGTGGTAGAGTTTGAGTGGGGGTAGAGTTGGGGTAGTGGTAGAGTTGGGGTGGGGATAGAGTTGGGGTGGCGGTAGAGTTGGGGTGGGTGTAGAGTTGGGTTGGTGGTAGAGTTGGGGTGGGGGTAGAGTTGGGGTGGGTGTAGAGTTGGGGTGGTGGTAGAGTTGGGGTGGGGGTAGAGTTGGGGTGGCGGTAGAGTTGGGGTGGGTGTAGAGTTGGGTTGGTGGTAGAGTTGGGATAGTGGTAGAGTTGGGGTGGGTGTAGAGTTGGGGTGGTGGTAGAGTTGGGGTGGCGGTAGAGTTGGGGTGGGTGTAGAGTTGGGGTGGTGGTAGAGTTGGGGTGGGGGTAGAGTTGGGGTGGCGGTAGAGTTGGGGTGGGTGTAGAGTTGGGTTGGTGGTAGAGTTGGGGTAGTGGTAGAGTTTGGGTGGGGGTGGAGTTGGTGTGGGGGTAGAGTTGATGTGGAGTTAGAGTTGGGATGGCGGTAGTGTTGGGGTAGTGGTAGAGTTTGGGTGGGGGTAGAGTTGGGGTTTTGGTAGAGTTGGGGTGGCGGTAGAGTTGGTGTGGCGGTAGTGTTGGGTTGGGGGCAGAGTTGGGTTGGTGGTAGAGTTGGGGTGGTGGTAGAGTTGGGGTGGTGGTACAGTTAGGGTGATGGTAGAGTTGGGGTGGGGGTAGAGTTGGGGTGGGGGTAGGGTTTTGGGCGGCGGTGCAGTTGTGGTGGGGGCGGAGTTGGGGTAGTGGTAGAGTTGGGGTGAGGGTAGAGTTGGGGTGGCGGTAGTGTTGGGGTGGGGGTACAGTTGGGGTAGTGGCAGAGTTGGGGTGGTGGTAGAGTTGAGGTGGCGGTACAGTTGGGGGCGCAGAGGTGGTGTAGTGGTAGAGTTGGAGCGGGGGTAGAGTTGGGGTGGTGGTAGAGTTGGGGTGGTGGTAGAGTTGGCGTGGGGGCAGAGTTGGGGTGGTGGTAAAGTTGGGGTGGTGGTACAGTTGGGATGGGGTCAGAGTTAGGGTAGTGGTAGAGTTGGAATGGGGGTAGAGTTGGGGTGGTGGTAGAGTTGGGATGTAGGTAGAGTTGGGGTGGGGGTAGAGTTGGGGTAGTGGTAGAGTTCGGGTGGGGGTAGAGTTGGGGTGGCGGAAGAGTTGGGGCGGCGGGAAAGTTGGGGTGGGGGTAGAGTTGGAGTGGCGGGAAAGTTGGGGTTGGGGTAGAGTTGGGGTGGGGGTAGAGTTGGGGTGGGGGTAGAGTTGGGGTGGTGGTAGAGTTGGTGTGGGGGTTGAGTTGGGGTGGCGGTACAGTTGGGGTAGTGGCATAGTTGGGGTGGCAGTAGAGTTGAGGTGGCGGTAGAGTTGGGGTGGGGGCAGAGTTGGGTGTGGATAGAGTTGGGGTGGGGGTAGAGTTGGGGTGGGGGTAGAGTTGGGGTGGGGGTAGAGTTGGGTTGGTGGTAGAGTTGAGGTGGCAGTAGAGTTGGAGTAGTGGTAGAGTTTGAGTGGGGGTAGAGTTGGGGTAGTGGTAGAGTTGGGGTGGGGGTAGAGTTGGGGTGGCGGTAGAGTTGGGGTGGGTGTAGAGTTGGGTTGGTGGTAGAGTTGGGGTGGGGGTAGAGTTGGGGTGGGTGTAGAGTTGGGGTGGTGGTAGAGTTGGGGTGGGGGTAGAGTTGGGGTGGCGGTAGAGTTGGGGTGGGTGTAGAGTTGGGTTGGTGGTAGAGTTGGGGTAGTGGTAGAGTTGGGGTGGGTGTAGAGTTGGGGTGGTGGTAGAGTTGGGGTGGCGGTAGAGTTGGGGTGGCGGTAGAGTTGGGGTGGGTGTAGAGTTGGGGTGGTGGTAGAGTTGGGGTGGGGGTAGAGTTGGGGTGGCGGTAGAGTTGGGGTGGGTGTAGAGTTGGGTTGGTGGTAGAGTTGGGGTAGTGGTAGAGTTTTGGTGGGGGTGGAGTTGGTGTGGGGGTAGAGTTGATGTGGAGTTAGAGTTGGGATGGCGGTAGTGTTGGGGTAGTGGTAGAGTTTGGGTGGGGGTAGAGTTGGGGTTTTGGTAGAGTTGGGGTGGCGGTAGAGTTGGGGTGGCGGTACTGTTGGGTTGGGGGCAGAGTTGGGTTGGTGGTAGAGTTGGGGTGGTGGTAGAGTTGGGGTGGTGGTACAGTTAGGGTGATGGTAGAGCTGGGGTGGGGGTAGAGTTGGGGTGGGGGTAGGGTTTTGGGCGGCGGTGCAGTTGTGGTGGGGGCGGAGTTGGGGTAGTGGTAGAGTTGGGGTGAGGGTAGAGTTGTGGTGGCGGTAGTGTTGGGGTGGGGGTACAGTTGGGGTAGTGGCAGAGTTGGGGTGGTGGTAGAGTTGAGGTGGCGGTACAGTTGGGGGCACAGAGGTGGTGTAGTTGTAGAGTTGGAGTGGGGGTAGAGTTGGGGTGGTGGTAGAGTTGGGGTGGTGGTAGAGTTGGCGTGGGGGCAGAGTTGGGGTGGTGGTAAAGTTGGGGTGGTGGTACAGTTGGGATGGGGTCAGAGTTGGGGTAGTGGTAGAGTTGGAATGGGGGTAGAGTTGGGGTGGTGGTAGAGTTGGGATGTGGGTAGAGTTGGGGTGGGGGTAGAGTTGGGGTAGTGGTAGAGTTCGGGTGGGGGTAGAGTTGGGGTGGCGGAAGAGTTGGGGTGGGGGTAGAGTTGCGGTGCTGGTAGATTTGGTGTGGGGGTAGAGTTGGGGTGGTGGTAGAGTTGGGGTGGCGGGAAAGTTTGTGTGGGGGTAGAGTTGGGGTGGGGGTAGAGTTGGGGTGGTGGTAGTGTTGGGGTGGCGGTAGAGTTGGGGTGGGGGTAGAGTTGGGATGGGGATAGAGTTGGGGTGGTGGTAGAGTTGAGTTGGCTGTACAGTTGGGGTGGGGGTAGAGTTAGGGTGGTGGTAGAGTTCGGGTGGCGGTAGAGTTGGAGTGGCGGGAAAGTTGGAGTGGGGGTAGAGTTGGGGTGGGGGTAGAGTTGGGGTGGTGGTAGAGGTGGGGTGGAGGTAGATTTGGGGTGGTGGTAGAGTTGGGATGGCAGTAGAGTTGGGGTGGGGGTAGAGTTGGGGTGGCGGTACAGTTGGGGTGGGTCAGAGTTGGGGTGGTGGTAGAGTTGAGTTGGCTGTACAGTTGGGGTGAGGGTAGAGTTGGGGTGGTGGTAGAGTTGGTGTGGTGGTAGAGTTGGGGTGGGGGTAGAGTTGGGGTGGCGGGAAGGATTGGGTGGGTGTAGAGTTGGGGGGATGGTACAGTTGGGGTGGGGGTAGAGTTGGGGTAGTGGTAGAGTTGGGGTGTGGGTAGAGTTGCGATAGTGGTAGAGTTGGGGTGGCGGTAGAGTTGGGGTGGGGGTAGAGTTGGGCTGGCGGTAGAGTTGGGGTGGGGGTAGAGTTGGGGTGGTGGTAGAGTTGAGTTGGCTGTACAGTTGGGGTGGGGGTAGAGTTAGGCTGGTGGTAGAGTTCGGGTGGCGGTTGAGTTGGGGTGGCGGGAAAGTTGGGGTGGGGGTAGAGTTTGGGTGGGTGTAGAGTTGGGGTGGTGGTAGAGTTGGAGTAGGGGTAGAGTTGGAGTGGCGGGAAAGTTGGGGTTGGGGTAGAGGTAGATTTGGGGTGGTGGTAGAGTTGGGGTGTGGGTAGAGTTGGGGTGGCGGTAGAGTTGGGTGTGGATAGCGTTGGGGTAGCGGGACAGTTGGGGTGGGGGTAGAGTTGGGGTGGGGGTAGAATTGGGGTGGTGGTAGAGTTGGGGTGGCGGTAGAGTTGGGGTAGTGGTAGAGTTTGAGTGGGGGTAGAGTTGGGGTAGTGGTAGAGTTGGGGTGGTGGTAGAGTTGAGTTGGCTGTACAGTTGGGGTGGGGGTAGAGTTGGGGTGGTGGTAGAGTTGGGGTGGTGGTAGAGTTGGGGTGGTGGTAGAGTTGAGTTGGCTGTACAGTTGGGGTGGGGGTAGAGTTGGGGTGGTGGTAGAGTTGGTGTGGGGGTAGAGTTGGGGTGGGGGTAGAGTTGGTGTGGTGGTAGTGTTGGGGTGGCGGTAGAGTTGGGGTGGTGGTAGAGTTGGGGTGGTGGTTGAGTTGAGTTGGCTGTACAGTTGGGGTGGGGGTAGAGTTAGGCTGGTGGTAGATTTCGGGTGGCGGTAGAGTTGGAGTGGCGGGAAAGTTGGGGTTGGGGTAGAGTTGGGGTGGGGGTAGATTTGGGGTGGTGGTAGAGTTGGGGTGGCGGTAGAGTTGGGGTGGGGGTAGAGTTGGGGTGGTGGTAGAGTTGGTGTGGGGGTTGAGTTGGGATGGCGGTACAGTTGGGGTAGTGGCATAGTTGGGGTGGCAGTAGAGTTGAGGTAGCGGTAGAGTTGGGGTGGGGGCAGAGTTGGGTGTGGATAGAGTTGGGGTGGGGGTAGAGTTGGGGTGGGGGTAGAGTTGGGGTGGGGGTAGAGTTGGGGTGGGGGTAGAGTTGGGTTGGTGGTAGAGTTGAGGTGGCGGTAGAGTTGGAGTAGTGGTAGAGTTTGAGTGGGGGTAGAGTTGGGGTAGTGGTAGAGTTGGGGTGGGGGTAGAGTTGGGGTGGCGGTAGAGTTGGGGTGGGTGTAGAGTTGGGTTGGTGGTAGAGTTGGGGTGGGGGTAGAGTTGGGGTGGGTGTAGAGTTGGGGTGGTGGTAGAGTTGGGGTGGGGGTAGAGTTGGGGTGGCGGTAGAGTTGGGGTGGGTGTAGAGTTGGGTTGGTGGTAGAGTTGGGGTAGTGGTAGAGTTGGGGTGGGTGTAGAGTTGGGGTGGTGGTAGAATTGGGGTGGCGGTAGGGTTTTGGGCGGCGGTGCAGTTGTGGTGGGGGCGGAGTTGGGGTAGTGGTAGAGTTGGGGTGAGGGTAGAGTTGGGGTGGCGGTAGTGTTGGGGTGGGGGTACAGTTGGGGTACTGGCAGAGTTGGGGTGGTGGTAGAGTTGAGGTGGCGGTACAGTTGGGGGCGCAGAGGTGGTGTAGTGGTAGAGTTGGAGCGGGGGTAGAGTTGGGGTGGTGGTAGAGTTGGGGTGGTGGTAGAGTTGGCGTGGGGGCAGAGTTGGGGTGGTGGTAAAGTTGGGGTGGTGGTACAGTTGGGATGGGTTCAGAGTTGGGGTAGTGGTAGAGTTGGAATGGGGGTAGAGTTGGGGTGGTGGTAGAGTTGGGATGTGGGTAGAGTTGGGGTGGGGGTAGAGTTGGGGTAGTTGTAGAGTTCGGGTGGGGGTAGAGTTGGGGTGGCGGAAGAGTTGGGGCGGCGGGAAAGTTGGGGTGGGGGTAGAGTTGGAGTGGCGGGAAAGTTGGGGTTGGGGTAGAGTTGGGGTGGGGGTAGAGTTGGGGTGGGGGTAGAGTTGGGGTGGTGGTAGAGTTGGTGTGGGGGTTGAGTTGGGGTGGCGGTACAGTTGGGGTAGTGGCATAGTTGGGGTGGCAGTAGAGTTGAGGTGGCGGTAGAGTTGGGGTGGGGGCAGAGTTGGGTGTGGATAGAGTTGGGGTGGGGGTAGAGTTGGGGTGGGGGTAGAGTTGGGGTGGGGGTAGAGTTGGGGTGGGGGTAGAGTTGGGTTGGTGGTAGAGTTGAGGTGGCAGTAGAGTTGGAGTAGTGGTAGAGTTTGAGTGGGGGTAGAGTTGGGGTAGTGGTAGAGTTGGGGTGGGGGTAGAGTTGGGGTGGCGGTAGAGTTGGGGTGGGTGTAGAGTTGGGTTGGTGGTAGAGTTGGGGTGGGGGTAGAGTTGGGGTGGGTGTAGAGTTGGGGTGGTGGTAGAGTTGGGGTGGGGGTAGAGTTGGGGTGGCGGTAGAGTTGGGGTGGGTGTAGAGTTGGGTTGGTGGTAGAGTTGGGGTAGTGGTAGAGTTGGGGTGGGTGTAGAGTTGGGGTGGTGGTAGAGTTGGGGTGGCGGTAGAGTTGGGGTGGGGGTAGAGTTGGGGTGGCGGTAGAGTTGGGGTGGGTGTAGAGTTGGGTTGGTGGTAGAGTTGGGGTAGTGGTAGAGTTTGGGTGGGGGTGGAGTTGGTGTGGGGGTAGAGTTGATGTGGAGTTAGAGTTGGGATGGCGGTAGTGTTGGGGTAGTGGTAGAGTTTGGGTGGGGGTAGAGTTGGGGTTTTGGTAGAGTTGGGGTGGCGGTAGAGTTGGGGTGGCGGTACTGTTGGGTTGGGGGCAGAGTTGGGTTGGTGGTAGAGTTGGGGTGGTGGTAGAGTTGGGGTGGTGGTACAGTTAGGGTGATGGTAGAGCTGGGGTGGGGGTAGAGTTGGGGTGGGGGTAGGGTTTTGGGCGGCGGTGCAGTTGTGGTGGGGGCGGAGTTGGGGTAGTGGTAGAGTTGGGGTGAGGGTAGAGTTGGGGTGGCGGTAGTGTTGGGGTGGGGGTACAGTTGGGGTAGTGGCAGAGTTGGGGTGGTGGTAGAGTTGAGGTGGCGGTACAGTTGGGGGCACAGAGGTGGTGTAGTTGTAGAGTTGGAGTGGGGGTAGAGTTGGGGTGGTGGTAGAGTTGGGGTGGTGGTAGAGTTGGCGTGGGGGCAGAGTTGGGGTGGTGGTAAAGTTGGGGTGGTGGTAAAGTTGGGATGGGGTCAGAGTTGGGGTAGTGGTAGAGTTGGAATGGGGGTAGAGTTGGGGTGGTGGTAGAGTTGGGATGTGGGTAGAGTTGGGGTGGGGGTAGAGTTGGGGTAGTGGTAGAGTTCGGGTGGGGGTAGAGTTGGGGTGGCGGAAGAGTTGGGGTGGGGGTAGAGTTGCGGTGCTGGTAGATTTGGTGTGGGGGTAGAGTTGGGGTGGTGGTAGAGTTGGGGTGGCGGGAATGTTTATGTGGGGGTAGAGTTGGGGTGGGGGTAGAGTTGGGGTGGTGGTAGTGTTCGGGTGGCGGTAGAGTTGGGGTGGGGGTAGAGTTGGGATGGGGATAGAGTTGGGGTGGTGGTAGAGTTGAGTTGGCTGTACAGTTGGGGTGGGGGTAGAGTTAGGGTGGTGGTAGAGTTCGGGTGGCGGTAGAGTTGGAGTGGCGGAAAAGTTGGGGTGGGGGTAGAGTTGGGGTGGGGGTAGAGTTGGGGTGGTGGTAGAGGTGGGGTGGGGGTAGAGTTGGGGTGGCAGGAAAGTTGAGGTTGGGGTAGAGTTGGGGTGGAGGTAGATTTGGGGTGGTGGTAGAGTTGGGATGGCAGTAGAGTTGGGGTGGGGGTAGAGTTGGGGTGGCGGTACAGTTGGGGTGGGTCAGAGTTGGGGTGGTGGTAGAGTTGAGTTGGCTGTACAGTTGGGGTGAGGGTAGAGTTGGGGTGGTGGTAGAGTTGGTGTGGTGGTAGAGTTGGGGTGGGGGTAGAGTTGGGGTGGCGGGAAGGATTGGGTGGGTGTAGAGTTGGGGGGATGGTACAGTTGGGGTGGGGGTAGAGTTGGGGTAGTGGTAGAGTTGGGGTGTGGGTAGAGTTGCGATAGTGGTAGAGTTGGGGTGGCGGTAGAGTTGGGGTGGGGGTAGAGTTGGGCTGGCGGTAGAGTTGGGGTGGGGGGAGATTTGGGATGGCGGTAGAGTTGGGGTGGTGGTAGAGTTGGGGTGGTGGTAGAGTTGGTGTGGGGGTAGAGTTGGGGTGGCGGTACAGTTGGGGTAGTGGCAGAGTTGGGGTGGGGGTAGAGTTGAGGAGGCGGTAGAGTTGGGATGGGGGTAGAGTTTGGGTGGGGGTAGAGTTGGAGTGGTGGTACAGTTGGGGTGGGGGTAGAGTTGGGGTAGTGGTAGAGTTGGGGTGTGGGTAGAGTTGGGATAGTGGTAGAGTTGGGGTGGCGGTAGAGTTGGGGTGGGGGTAGAGTTGGGCTGGCGGTAGAGTTGGGGTGGGGGGAGATTTGGGATGGCGGTAGAGTTGGGGTGGTGGTAGAGTTGGGGTGGTGGTAGAGTTGGTGTGGGGGTAGAGTTGGGGTGGCGGTACAGTTGGGGTAGTGGCAGAGTTGGGGTGGGGGTAGAGTTGAGGAGGCGGTAGAGTTGGGATGGGGGTAGAGTTTGGGTGGGGGTAGAGTTGGAGTGGTGGTACAGTTGGGGTGGGGGTAGAGTTGGGGTAGTGGTAGAGTTGGGGTGTGGGTAGAGTTGGGATAGTGGTAGAGTTGGGGTGGCGGTAGAGTTGGGGTGGGGGTAGAGTTGGGCTGGCGGTAGAGTTGGGGTTGGGGGAGATTTGGGATGGCGGTAGAGTTGGGGTGTTGGTAGAGTTGGGGTGGTGGTAGAGCTGGTGTGGGGGTAGAGTTGGGGTGGCGGTAGAGTTGGGGTGGGGGTAGAGTTGGGTTGCGGGTAGAGTTGGGGTGGTGGTAGAGTTGAGTTGGCTGTACAGTTGGGGTGGGGGTAGAGTTAGGGTGGTGGTAGCGTTCGGGTGGCGGTAGAGTTGGAGTGGCAGGAAATTTGGGGTGGGGGTAGAGTTGGGGTGGGGGTAGAGTTGGGGTGGTGGTAGAGGTGGGGTGGGGGTAGAATTGGGGTGGCAGCAAAGTTGGGGTTGGGGTAGAGTTGGGGTGGAGGTAGATTTGGGGTGGTGGTAGAGTTGGGGTGGCAGTAGAGTTGGGGTGGGGGTCGAGCTGGGGTGGCGGTACAGTTGGGGTGGGTCAGAGTTGGGGTAGTGGTAGAGTTGGGGTGGCGGTAGAGTTGGGGTGGCGGAAGAGTTGGGGTGCGGGTAGAGTTGAGTTGGCTGTACAGTTGGGGTGAGGGTTGAGTTGGGGTGGTGGTAGAGTTGGTGTGGGGGTAGAGTTGGGGTGTGGGTAGAGTTGGGGTGGCGGGAAAGTTTGAGTGGGTGTAGAGTTGGGGTGGTGGTACAGTTGGGGTGGGGGTAGAGTTGGGTTAGTGGTAGAGTTGGGGTGTGGGTAGAGTTGGGATAGTGGTAGAGTTGGGGTGGCGGTAGAGTTGGGGTGGGGGTAGAGTTGGGGTGGTGGTAGAGTTGAGTTGGCTGTACAGTTGGGGTGGGGGTAGAGCTAGGGTGGTGGTAGAGTTCGGGTGGCGGTAGAGTTGGAGTGGCGGGAAAGTTGGGGTGGGGGTAGAGTTGGGGTGGGGGTAGAGTTGGGGTGGTGGTAGAGGTGGGGTGGGGGTAGAGTTGGGGTGGCAGGAAAGTTGGGGTTGGGGTAGAGTTGGGGTGGAGGTAGATTTGGGGTGGTGGTAGAGTTGGGATGGCAGTAGAGTTGGGGTGGGGGTAGAGTTGGGGTGGCGGTAGAGTTGGGGTGGTGGTAGAGTTGAGTTGGCTGTACAGTTGGGGTGAGGGTAGAGTTGGGGTGGTGGTAGAGTTGGTGTGGGGGTAGAGTTGGGGTGGGGGTAGAGTTGGGGTGGCGGGAAAGATTGGGTGGGTGTAGAGTTGGGGGGATGGTACAGTTGGGGTGGGGGTAGAGTTGGGGTAGTGGTAGAGTTGGGGTGTGGGTAGAGTTGCGATAGTGGTAGAGTTGGGGTGGCGGTAGAGTTGGGGTGGTGGTAGAGTTGGGCTGGCGGTAGAGTTGGGGTGGGGGGAGATTTGGGATGGCGGTAGAGTTGGGGTGGTGGTAGAGTTGGGGTGGTGGTAGAGTTGGGGTGGCGTTACAGTTGGGGTAGTGGCAGAGTTGGGGTGGGGGTAGAGTTGAGGTGGCGGTAGAGTTGGGGTGGGGGCAGAGTTGGGGTGGTGGTAAAGTTGGGGTGGTGGTACAGTTGGGATGGGGTAGAGTTTGGGTGGGGGTAGAGTTGGAGTGGTGGTACAGTTGGGGTGTGGGTAGAGTTGGGGTAGTGGTAGAGTTGGGGTGTGGGTAGAGTTGGGGTGGGGGTAGAGTTGGGGTGGCGGTAGAGTTGGGGTGGGGGTAGAGTTGGGCTGGCGGTAGAGTTGGGGTGGGGGGAGATTTGGGATGGCGGTAGAGTTGGGGTGTTGGTAGAGTTGGGGTGGTGGTAGAGTTGGTGTGGGGGTAGAGTTGGGGTGGCGGTAGAGTTGGGGTGGGGGTAGAGTTGGGGTGGGGGTAGAGTTGGGGTGGTGGTAGAGTTGAGTTGGCTGTACAGTTGGGGTGGGGGTAGAGTTAGGGTGGCGGGAAAGTTTGGGTGGGTGTAGAGTTGGGGTGGTGGTACAGTTGGGGTGGGGGTAGAGTTGGGGTCGTGGTAGAGTTGGGCTGTGGGTAGAGTTGGGATAGTGGTAGAGTTGGGGTGGCGGTAGAGTTGGGGTGGGGGTAGAGTTGGGCTGGCGGTAGAGTTGGGGTGGGGGGAGATTTGGGATGGCGGTAGAGTTGGGGTGGCGGTACAGTTGGGGTAGTGGCAGAGTTGGGGTGGGGGTAGAGTTGAGGTGGCGGTAGAGTTGGGGTGGGGGCAGAGTTGGGGTGGTGGTAAAGTTGGGGTGGTGGTACAGTTGGGATGGGGGCACACTTGGGGTAGTGGTAGAGTTGGAATGGGGGTAGAGTTGGGGTGGTGGTAGAGTTGGTATGTGGGTAGAGTTGGAGTGGGGGTAGAGTTGGGGTAGTGGTAGAGTTGGGGTGGGGGTAGAGTTGGGGTGCGGAAGAGTTGGGGTGGGGGTAGAGTTGCGGTGTTGGTAGAGTTGGTGTGGGGGTAGAGTTGGGGTGGTGGTAGAGTTGGGGTGGCGGGAAAGTTTGGGTGGGGATAGAGTTGGGGTGGGGGTAGAGTTGGTGTGGTGGTAGTGTTGCGGTGGCGGTAGAGTTGGGGTGGGGGTAGAGTTAGGGTGGTGGTATGGTTGAGTTGGCTGTACAGTTGGGGTGGGGGTAGAGTTAGGGTGGTGGTAGAGTTCGGGTGGCGGTAGAGTTGGAGTGGCGGGAATGTTGGGGTGGGGGTAGAGTTGGGGTGGGGGCAGAGTTGGGGTGGTTGTAGAGGTGGGGTGGGGATAGAGTTGGGGTGGCAGGAAAGTTGGGGTTGGGGTAGAGTTGGGGTGGGGGTAGATTTGGGGTGGTGGTAGAGTTGGGGTGGCAGTAGAGTTGGGGTGGGGGTAGAGTTGGGGTGGCGGTACAGTTGGGGTGGGTCAGAGTTGGGGTAGTGGTAGAGTTGGGGTGGGGGTAGAGTTGGGGTGGCGGAAGAGTTTGGGTGGGGGTAGAGTTGGGGTGGTGGTAGAGTTGGTGTGGGGGTAGAGTTGGGGAGGGGTAGGGTTGGGGTGGCGGGAAAATTGGGGTTGGGGTAGAGTTGGGGTGGGGGCAGATTTGGGGTGGCGGTAGAGTTGGGGTGGCCGTACAGTTGGGGTGGGTCAGAGTTGGGGTAGTGGTAGAGTTGGGGTGGGGGTAGAGTTGGGGTTGTCGTAGAGTTGGTGTGGGGTTAGAGTTGGGCTGGGGGTAGAGTTGGGGTGGCGGGAAAGTTTGGGTGGGTGTAGAGTTTGGGTGGGGGTAGAGTTGGGGTGGCGGGAAAGTTTGGGTGGGTGTAGAGTTGGGGTGGTGGTAGTGTTGGGGTGGCGGTATAGTTGGGGTGGGGTAGAGTTGGGGTGGTGGTAGAGTTGAGTTGGCTGTACAGTTGGGGTGGGGGTAGTGTTGGGTTGGTGGTAGAGTTGGTGTGGGGGTAGAGTTGGGGTGGCGGGAAAGTTAGGGTGGGGGTAGAGCTGGGGTGGGGTTAGAGTTGGGGTGTGGGTAGAGTTGGGGTGGTGGTAGAGTTGTGTTGGCTGTACAGTTGGGGTGGGGGTAGAATTAGGCTGGTGGTAGAGTTCGGGTGGCGGTAGAGTTGGGGTGGCGGGAAAGTTGGAGTGGGGGTAGAGTTTGGGTGTGTGTAGAGTTGGGGTGGTGGTAGAGTTGGAGTGGGGGTAGAGTTGGAGTGGCGGGAAAGTTGGGGTTGGGGTAGAGTTGGGGTGGGGGTAGATTTGGGGTGGTGGTAAAGTTGGGGTGGCGGTAGAGTTGGGGTTGGGGTAGAGTTGGGGTGGTGGTAGAGTTGGGGTGGCAGTCGGGTTGGGGTGGGGGTAGAGTTGGGGTGGTGGTAGAGTTGAGGTGGCGGTACAGTTGGGGTGTGGATAGAGTTGGGGTGGCGGTAGAGTTGGGTGTGGATAGAGTTGTGGTAGCGAGACAGTTGGGGTGGGGGTAAAGTTGGGGTGGGGGTAGAGTTGGGGTGGGGCTAGAGTTGGGTTGGTGGTAGAGTTGAGGTGGCGGTAGAGTTGGGGTAGTGGTAGAGTTTGAGTGGGGGTAGAGTTGGGGTCGTGGTCGAGTTGGGGTGGTGGTAGAGTTGAGTTGGCTGTACAGTTGTGGTGGGGGTAGAGTTGGGGTGGTGGTAGAGTTGGTGTGGTGGTAGAGTTGGGGTGGGGGTAGAGTTGGGGTGGCGGGAAAGTTTGGGTGGGGGTAGAGTTGAGGTGGGGGTAGAGTTGGGGTGGTGGTAGATTTCGGGTGGCGGTAGAGTTGGGGCGGCGGGAATGTTGGGTTGGGGGTAGAGTTGGAGTGGCGGGAAAGTTGGGGTTGGGGTAGAATTGGGGTGGGGGTAGATTTGGGGTGGTGGTAGAGTTGGGGTGGCGGTAGAGTTGGGGTGGGGGTAGAGTTGGGGTGGTGGTAGAGTTGGTGTCGGGGTAGAGTTGGGGTGGCGGTACCGTTGGGGTAGTGGCAGAGTTGGGGTGGGGGTAGAGTTGAGGTGGCGGTACAGTTGGGGTGGGGGTAGAGTTAGGCTGGTGGTAGATTTCGGGTGGCGGTAGAGTTGGGGCGGCGGGAAAGTTGGGTTGGGGGTAGAGTTGGAGTGGCGGGAAAGTTGGGGTTGGGGTAGAGTTGGGGTGGGGGTAGATTTGGGGTGGTGGTAGAGTTGGGGTGGCGGTAGAGTTGGGGTGGGGGTAGAGTTGGGGTGGTGGTAGAGTTGGTGTCGGGGTAGAGTTGGGGTGGCGGTACCGTTGGGGTAGTGGCAGAGTTGGGGTGGGGGTAGAGTTGAGGTGGCGGTACAGTTGGGGTGGGGGCAGAGTTGGGTGTGGATAGAGTTGGGGTGGCGGGACAGTTGGGGTGGCGGGACAGTTGGGGTGGGGGTAGAGTTGGGGTGGGGGTAGAGTTGGGGTGGGGGTAGAGTTGGGTTGGTGGTAGAGTTGAGGTGGCGGTAGAGTTGGGGTAGTGGTAGAGTTTGAGTGGGGGTAGAGTTGGGGTAGTGGTAGAGTTGGTGTGGGGGTAGAGTTGGGGTGGTGGAAGAGTTGGGGTGGCGGGAAAGTTTGTGTGGGGGTAGAGTTGGGGTGGGGGTAGAGTTGGGATGGTGGTAGTGTTGGGGTGGCGGTCGAGTTGGGGTGGGGGTAGAGTTGGGGTGGGGGTAGAGTTGGGGTGGTGGTAGAGTTGAGTTGGCTGTACAGTTGGGGTGGGGGTAGAGTTAGGGTGGTGGTAGCGTTCGGGTGGCGGTAGAGTTGGAGTGGCGGGAAATTTGGGGTGGGGGTAGAGTTGGGGTGGGGGTAGAGTTGGGGTGGTGGTAGAGGTGGGGTGGGGGTAGAGTTGGGGTGGCAGGAAAGTTTGGGTTGGGGTAGAGTTGGGGTGGAGGTAGATTTGGGGTGGTTGCTAGAGTTGGGGTGGCAGTAGAGTTAGGGTGGGGGTAGTGTTGGGGTGGCGGGAAAGTTTGTGTGGGGGTAGAGTTGGGGTGGGGGTAGAGTTGGGATGGTGGTAGTGTTGGATTGGCGGTCTAGTTGGGGTGGTGGTAGAGTTGGTGTGGTGGTAGAGTTGGGGTGGGGGTAGAGTTGGGGTGGCGGGAAAGTTTGGGTGGGGGTAGAGTTGAGGTGGGTGTAGAGTTGGGGTAGTGGTAGTGTTGGGGTGGCGGTAGAGTTGGGGTGGGGGTAGAGTTGGGGTGGTGGTAGAGTTGAGTTGGCTGTACAGTTGGGGTGGGGGTAGAGTTAGGCTGGTGGTAGATTTCGGGTGGCGGTAGAGTTGGGGCGGCGGGAAAGTTGGGTTGGGGGTAGAGTTGGGGTGGCGGTAGAGTTGGGGTGGGGGTAGAGTTGGGGTGGTGGTAGAGTTGGTGTCGGGGTAGAGTTGGGGTGGCAGTACCGTTGGGGTAGTGGCAGAGTTGGGGTGGGGGTAGAGTTGAGGTGGCGGTACAGTTGGGGTGGGGGCAGAGTTGGGTGTGGATAGAGTTGGGGTGGCGGGACAGTTGGGGTGGCGGGACAGTTGGGGTGGGGGTAGAGTTGGGGTGGGGGTAGAGTTGGGGTGGGGGTAGAGTTGGGTTGGTGGTAGAGTTGAGGTGGCGGTAGAGTTGGGGTAGTTGTAGGGTTTGAGTGGGGGTAGAGTTGGGGTAGTGGTAGAGTTGGTGTGGGGGTAGAGTTGGGGTGGTGGAAGAGTTGGGGTGGCGGGAAAGTTTGTGTGGGGGTAGAGTTGGGGTGGGGGTAGAGTTGGGATGGTGGTAGTGTTGGGGCGGCGGTCGAGTTGGGGTGGGGGTAGAGTTGGGGTGGGGGTAGAGTTGGGGTGGTGGTAGAGTTGAGTTGGCTGTACAGTTGGGGTGGGGGTAGAGTTAGGGTCGTGGTAGCGTTCGGGTGGCGGTAGAGTTGGAGTGGCGGGAATTTGGGGTGGGGGTAGAGTTGGGGTGGGGGTAGAGTTGGGGTGGTGGTAGAGGTGGGGTGGGGGTAGAGTTGGGGTGGCAGGAAAGTTGGGGTTGGGGTAGAGTTGGGGTGGAGGTAGATTTGGGGTGGTTGGTAGAGTTGGGGTGGCAGTAGAGTTAGGGTGGGGGTAGAGTTGGGGTGGCGGGAAAGTTTGTGTGGGGGTAGAGTTGGGGTGGGTGTAGAGTTGGGATGGTGGTAGTGTTGGATTGGCGGTCGAGTTGGGGTGGGGGTAGAGTTGGGGTGGGGGTAGATTTGGGGTGGTGGTAGAGTTGAGTTGGCTGTACAGTTGGGGTGGGGGTAGAGTTAGGGTGGTGGTAGCGTTCGGGTGGCGGTAGAGTTGGAGTGGCGGGAAATTTGGGGTGGGGGTAGAGTTGGGGGGGGTAGAGTTGGGGTGGTGGTAGAGGTGGGGTGGGGGTAGAGTTGGGGTGGCAGGAAAGTTGGGGTTGGGGTAGAGTTGGGGTGGAGGTACATTTGGGGTGGTTGGTAGAGTTGGGGTGGCGGTAGAGTTGGGGTGGCGGAAGAGTTGGGGTGGGGGTAGAGTTGGGGTGGTGGTAGAGTTGGGGAGGCGGTAGAGTTGGGGTGGCGGAAGAGTTGGGGTGGGGGTAGAGTTGGGGTGCTGGTAGAGTTGGTGTGGGGGTAGAGTTGGGGTGGGGGTAGAGTTGGGGTGGTGGTAGAGTTGAGTTGGCTGTACAGTTGGGGTGAGGGTAGAGTTGGGGTGGTGGTAGAGTTGGTGTGGGTTAGAGTTGGGGTGGGGGTAGAGTTGGGGTGGCGGGAAAGTTTGGGTGGGTGTAGAGTTGGGGTGGTGGTCCAGTTGGGGTGGGGTTAGAGTTGGGGTAGTGGTAGAGTTGGGGTGTGGGTAGAGTTGGGATAGTGGTAGAGTTGGGGTGGCGGTAGAGTTGGGGTGGGGGTAGAGTTGGGCTGGCGGTAGAGTTGTGGTGGGGGGTGAGTTGGGATGGCGGTAGAGTTGGGGTGGCGGTAGAGTTGGGGTGGTGGTAGAGTTGGTGTGAGGGTAGAGTTGGGGTGGCGGTACAGTTGGGGTAGTGGCAGAGTTGGGGTGGGGGTAGAGTTGGGGTGGCGGAAGAGTTGGGGTGGGGGTAGAGTTGGGGTGCTGGTAGAGTTGGTGTGGGGGTAGAGTTGGGGTGGGGGTAGAGTTGGGGTGGTGGTAGAGTTGAGTTGGCTGTACAGTTGGGGTGAGGGTAGAGTTGGGGTGGTGGTAGAGTTGGTGTGGGTTAGAGTTGGGGTGGGGGTAGAGTTGGGGTGGCGGGAAAGTTTGGGTGGGTGTAGAGTTGGGGTGGTGGTCCAGTTGGGGTGGGGTTTGAGTTGGGGTAGTGGTAGAGTTGGGGTGTGGGTAGAGTTGGGATAGTGGTAGAGTTGGGGTGGCGGTAGAGTTGGGGTGGGGGTAGAGTTGGACTGGCGGTAGAGTTGTGGTGGGGGGTGAGTTGGGATGGCGGTAGAGTTGGGGTGGCGGTAGAGTTGGGGTGGTGGTAGAGTTGGTGTGAGGGTAGAGTTGGGGTGGCGGTATAGTTGGGGTAGTGGCAGAGTTGGGGTGGGGGTAGAGTTGAGGTGGCGGTAGAGTTGGGGTGGGGGCAGAGTTGGGGTGGTGGTAAAGTTGGTGTGGTGGTAAAGTTGGGATGGGGGCAGAGTTGGGGTAGTGGTAGAGTTGGAATGGGGGTAGAGTTGGGGTGGTGGTAGAGTTGGTATGTGGGTAGAGTTGGGGTGGGCGTAGAGTTGGGGTGGTGGTAGAGTTGGGGTGGGGGTAGAGTTGGGGTGGCGGAAGAGTTGGGGTGGGGGTAGAGTTGCGGTGGTGGTAGAGTTGGTGTGGGGGTAGAGTTGGGGTGGTGGTAGAGTTGGGGTGGCGGGAAAGTTTGGGTGTGGGTAGAGTTAGGGTGGGGGTAGAGTTGGGGTGGTGGTAGTGTTGGGGTGGCGGTAGAGTTGGGGTGGGGGTAGAGTTAGGGTGGTGGTACAGTTGAGTTGGCTGTACAGTTGGGGTGGGGGTAGAGTTAGGGTGGTGGTAGAGTTCGGGTGGCGGTAGAGTTGGAGTGGTGGGAAAGTTGGGGTGGGGGTAGAGTTGGGGTGGGGGTAGAGTTGGGGTGGTGGCAGAGGTGGGGTGGGGGTAGAGTTGGGGTGGCAGGAAAGTTGGGGTTGGGGTAGAGTTGGGGTGGGGGTAGATTTGGGGTGGCAGTAGAGTTGGGGTGGCGGTAGAGTTGGGGTGGTGGTAGAGTTGGTTTGAGGGTAGAGTTGGGGTGGCGGTACAGTTGGGGTAGTGGCAGAGTTGGGGTAGTGGTAGAGTTGGGGTGAGAGTAGAGTTGGGGTGGCGGTAGAGTTGGGTTGGGGGTATAGTTGGAGTAGTGGTAGAGTTGGGGTAGTGGTAGAGTTGGGGTGAGGGTAGAGTTGGGGTGGCGGTAGTGGTGGGGTGGGGGTAGAGTTGGAGTAGTGGTAGAGTTGGGGTGGGGGTAGAGTTGGAGTAGTGGTAGAGTTAGGGTGGGGGTAGAGTTGGGGTGGGGGTAGATTTGGGGTGGCGGTAGAGTTGGGGTGGGGGCAGAGTTGGGGTGGGGGTAGAGTTGGGGTGGGGGTAGAGATTTACAAAATTATAAGGGGCATGGATATGATAAATAGACAAAGTCTTTTCCCTCGGGTTGGGGAGTACAGAACTAGAGGGCATGGGTTTAGGGTGAGAGGGGAAAGATATAAAAGAGACCTACGGGGCAATGTTTTCACACAGAGGGTGATGGGTATGGAATGGGCTGCCAGAGGATGTGGTGCAGGCTGGTACAATTGCCACATTTAAGAGGCATTTAGATGGATATATGAATAGGAAGGGTTTGGAGGGATATGGGCCGGGTGCTGGCAGGTGGGACTAGATTGGGTTGGGATATCGGATCAGCATGGACGGGTTGGACCGAAAGGTCTGTTTCCATGCTGTACATCTCTATGACTCTATTGTAAGGATACAAAGACACTGGAAAGGGCGTACAGAGAAGATTTAGATGGTAGACAAAGAAGAAGAATGAAGGCCATAATCAGATGAGCCATGATCTGATAGAATGGCAGTTCAGACGTGAGGGACTGAATAGCCTCCTCCTGGTCCTGAACCTCATGCTGTTATTCTTGTATCTCTGCCCGTTGAACATTATATCACAATTCCTTTCAATTTAAATGTGGGGTCACGTTTAGGTAGCTTCACAGATCAGTCAAGCTTGTTTTATCCAGACTTTGCCAGTGACTTGGGTTACAATGCTGCTGCTGCTATCTCACTCATCTTCCGCTGCCTCCTGTCCGAGTTACTGACCACAGGGTCACAGGACACAGCTCCATCTGGATTCAGTGCTGCCAAGGTCACTTGCAGCTCTGCAGCACGCTGACAGCCTACACTGCTGCCTTTGTTATTACTGCCAACATGGCAAAGCATAGATGGGAGCATCCAAACTCAGAGCCCTGTGTTACTGCCAAATATTGGAGTCAAACCTTTCTTTCTCTATGAGTATCTCTCCCTTCCTGCTCTCCCTCTTTCTGTGACTCACTTTTCCACTCCCTCTCTGTATGAGTCCTTGTCTTAGGCAATCTGCCAATCTGTCTCTCTCTGTACCTGGCTCGTGTTCTCTCACTCTCTGCCTTTGCCCAGTCTCTGATCCTCTCTGTCCCCCTGTCTCTGATGTTTATCTCTCTACTTATAGGCTCCTCATTTGCTTCATTTTTCTTAGGCTTTCAATCTGTCTTGGTCTAATTCCATCCATTGATGTGTTAGGCCCTGTTTGTTCATTTTAAAACTCCCTGATATCTTGCCGTTAGGGAAGGTGGAGGCTTTTTACAGTTTTCTATTCAATCTGATTCTATCCAGTCTCTCCTGTCCCCTCATTAACCTGCCAAGTGTACATTTCCCCATCAGAACTAAGCTGTGTAAATGCTGGCCCTTCTCCTCTCACTCTGATCCGAAGGGGCTTTCCGAGTGTCTGTGCTGAACCAGTTTCAGAGCATTCTCTCTCTTCTCAATCCTTCTCCCTTCATCTTCTCCTCAAACCCCTCCCAGAACTTTCTCTCCCTCTCCCCAACCTGGTCTCTCAGAAATGTAAGGAAGAGCCAGGACAACTTGAGAATGGAATTATCTGTCCCACTTGTCTTTTATACATCCAAATAGAACTCCAGTATCACCAGACCAGTCACTCGGAATGTTAACTTCCCTTTCCCCGTCTCTTTCCCTTTCTTGCAGCATATGATCTTTCTTGACACAAGCTTAACGCTCAGTTATTATTAGCTTTGTTTGAGTCAGCAGTCTCCCCGACACTAATTTGGACTTTGTCTTAATTTTTCTTAATTTTATTAATTTCTATTACTAAAATGGTGATTTAAACATTATTTCCTGTTGTTTTATAAATACAAGTGACAATAAATTATGCGTATGGACCGTAAGATCATGGGCACGGTTGATTCGGACTGGACTGATGACCCACTTGCAGTTGTCCATTACTCTCACGGCTGGGGCTGGAAACCTTTCCTGGGTTACATCACGGAAACCTTTCCTGGGTTTCCCGGGCACGTTGGCAGGGAGAATGGAGACAAACATCAGTCCAGTCCGAGGGAAACACGGGAGGGAACCCAAAAGGGCTCTCTCACAAGCAAGCGTTCAGTTTTGTTTCTGCTGCAGTCAGCAGTATAACCAGCAGGAAAGCTAACCCCAAACAGGTATGCATTGATTTCAACTCTTCAAGCTTTCCTTTCCAATGTTGGATTGACCGAGTGCCAAGATTCCAATCCATGTATTTCTCAATTGGATCAAGTCCACACAAACCTCTCTGACTGCATTCAACCTGAGAGTAACCATGAACTGAGACAGGGCCAACCCCGGGGCAAATGGAAGGGTTAGAAAGAAACTGAGGGGGGTTAAAGGGGAGTGAGGGGGTCAAGATGGAGTGAGGGTTAAAGGGGGATTGAGGGGGTCAAGAGGGAGTGAGGGGGTCGAGATGGAGTGAGGAGGTTAAAGGGGAGTGAGGGGGTCAAGACAGAGTGAGGGTTAAAGGGGGATTGAGGGGGTCAAGAGGGAGTGAGGGGGTCAAGGGGGAGTGAGGGGGTTAAAGGGGAGTGAGGGGGTTAAAGGGGAGTGAGGGGGTCAAGGGGGTGTGAGGGGTTAAGGGGGAGTGAGGGATTAAGTGGAGTGAGGGGTTAAGGGGGAGTGAGGGGTTAAGTAGGACTGAGGGGTTAAGTGGAGTGAGAGGGTCAAAGGGGAGTGAGGGAGTAAAAGGGGAGTGAGGGAGTCAAGGGAGAGTGAGGGGGTTAAGGGAGAGTGAGGGGGTCAAAGGGGAGTGAGGGGGTTAAAGTGGAGTGAGGGGGTTAAAGGGGAGTGATGGGGTTAAAGGGGAGTGAGGGGGCCAAGGGGGCGTGAGGGGGTTAAAGGGGACTGAGAGGGCCAAGGGGGAGTGAGGGGGCCAAGGGGGAGTGAGGGGGCCAAGGGGGAGTGAGGGGTTGAGAAGTGAGGGAATTAATGGGGAATTTATACGTGATTGAGGGTGTTGAGAGGAGTGAGGGGGTTTAGAGGAGGCAAGGGGTTTAAGAGTGAGTGAGGGGAGTGTTTAGGGTAAGTTCAGGCATTACAGAGAGTGAGGGAGTTAACAGGGTGGTCTGAGAGGTTGAGGGGGCTTGAAAGTGAATTTGAAAAGAGGTTTAAAAACAAGCCCCACAATCTCAAAACTACAAGGAGAGCAAGAAGATAACATAAACAAAACAGTTAGGTGAGTTAGAAAGTGAGGGGAGGAGGAAGCTCAACAGAATCAGCAGATGAAGCTGACAATGTAGATCAAGAGGTGGACAGTGTGAAATATTGGATGGAATAAATATAGTCAGCTGGAATCAAAACCAGGAAGCCCTGATGTCAAGCGACATAAAGTTAGGATTAAGAAAAGTAGAGAAAAGATACCTGAGAGCTCAATATTACAGAGTCCTTCGTGGGTAGTGCATGGAGGAACTTGAAAAGGAGATTAGGAAAACAAAGGCAGTGTATGAGAAAGCATTCACAGGTAGAGTAAGGAAAACCCAATGCATTTTTTAAAACATGTAGAAAGAATAAGAGAATAATTGAGGAAGAAGTAGGGCCCATTAGAGACCAGATGTAATTCATGGATAGACCCAGAAGGTGTGAGCACAGCCCTCAATGAAACACAGAGAGAGAGGTGGCACTGGCAGATTTAACAGCCTTCTGAGTGGATAAACCTACAGGCTGAGATGAAATGTATCCCAGGCTGTTCAGGGAGGAGATAACAGGGCCTTGGCAGTAATTTCCAAATCTGCTCTGGCCACAACTAAGGTGCCAGAGAATTGGAGGGCTCTTAAAGTTGTTTCCTTATTAAAGTAGGGAGGTTAGGATAGATGAGGAAATGGCAGGTTGGTCAGTCTAACCTCAGAGGTGGCGGAGTTGTTAGAAAGAAGTCTGAGGGACAGAACATATCTGCACTAGGAGAGACACAGATTAATCAGGATTAGTCAGCATGGATTTGTTAAGGGAAGGTCGTGGGTGACAAATTTGAATATTTTGAGGAGATTAAACAGGGCTGCAGATAAGTTAATGTATTTAATTTGGTCTGCATGGGTTTTAGCAAGATCTTTGACAAGGTCCTTCATGGCAAAAAAGTAAGAGCCTAAAGGACCCAAGTCAAATGACATGGCGAATCAAATATTGGCTGGGAGGCAGGAAGCAGAACGTGACATCTCTGCGACTGAAAGTCTTGGGTTGGACTCAAATGTAGGAGCACGATCAGTTTGTGACAGAACAGAAGTTGTTAACTAGTACGGAAGGTAGCAGTAAACTGCAGGAGGATCCTGGTCAGCTGGGCAAAGAGTTGGCAAGTTGAATTCAACCCTGAAAAGTGTGATGTAATGCACTTAGGACCAGCTATCAAGGCAAGGGATTGCGCTATGAATGATAGGAAGTTACTGAAAACAGAAGGACTTTAGTGTCCATGTACACAAATCCCTGAAGGTCACAGAGCAGGTAGATGAGGTGGTTCAGAGGTCATATGGGATATGTGCTTTTATTAGCTGTGGTTTGGAATACAAGAGCAAGGAGATTGTGCTGGAACTTATTAAATGCTAGTTAGGCCTCAACTGGAATACTGCGTGCATTAATGGTGACCACATTATCGGAAGGATGCGATTTCACTTAACAGGGCACAGAGGAGGTTTGCCAGATTACTGCCTGAGATGGAGGTCTGAGCTAGGAAGAGAGATTGGGATTGTTTTCCTTTGAGCAATGAAATTTGAGAGGCACCTGCTCGAGGTATATAAGATTATGAGGGGCAAAGAAGGTACTTGTTTCATGAATAGATGGGTCAGTAACCAGGGGCATATATTTAAGGTTAGAAAAGGTTAGGAGGGGCTTTGAGGATTTTTTTTTTTATTTAGAGGGTAGTGGGAGCTTGGAACTCACTGCCTGACGGGGTGGTTGAGTTAGAAACTCTTGCAGTACTTAGATATTCATACGTAGCCTCCAAGACTCTGGGCCAAGAACTGGAAAATGGGATGAGTGTAGTCAGATCATTGTTGACTGGCATGGACACAATGGGCTGAATGGCCACCTTCTCTGCTGTAAACACCTCTAAGTCCATCAGTGAGATATTAAGGAGTTTGGTGCCTTTGAGAGTGGAGAGTGACCAGGTCCTGGTGAAGTGTATGCCAGAGGACACTGCAGAGACTCGGACCATCAGAATCCATAGCTCTGTTGGGGGGGGGGAGTGGAACAGGAGGATTGTTAACACTGTTCCCAGGCAGGATGGGCCACAGGGCTGGATGTAGCATTGGCAAACCTTCTCAAGGTCACTGCGTATTGTCATTCAGTAAGGCACAGGCTGATCAAAGATAGTCAGCATGGATTTATTAAGGAGAGGTCACACTAAGTCGATTTTTAATGTTTTGGAGAGATAGGATCAATGGAGTACATTAATGTAGTCTGTATGGATGTCAGCAAAGCTTTGATAAGATTCCATATTGTCATGAAGATAAAAGCACATTGAATCCATGGCAATGAATTCCATGGCTGGATCCAAAACTGGCTTTGAAGCAGGAAGCAGATATAATGAAGATGGGTATCATGGAAGTCTCAGTACCACAGTTCCACATTGATATATATATCAATGAACTGTGGGTGAATTTAGGGACTATGCTTAAGAGAATTGCAGATAATACAAAATAATCGTCCATATGATTTTTAGTGAAGAACAAAGCTGTAGGCGACAGGAAATTCTTGAGGCAGGTGGGAGGGACAGTAGCAAATGGAGACCAGTCTGGTGAGGGGAAGGTAATGCATTTGGAGAGGTCTAAAAAGACAAAGTAAAAAATGATAGGACACCCAAGAACATTGAATTGAATAGCTACGGTTTCCTGAAGCTAACTGAACAGGTTGATAAGGCAGTCAAGAATGCATATGGGATTCTTGTCTTTAAAAGCTGAGTCATGGGATATAAGAGCTGGGAATGTTGGCTGGAACTGTACAAAACATGAGTTAGATCAGAATTGGAGCACTGGGTGTACAGTTCACCAACCCACTCCACTATACCCACGCACTACCCACCCCACTACCCACCATGATGGCAAACTTCCAAGTGCACTGGCGACAGTACAGAGGAGATGCACAGGGATGTTGGCAGAAACAATATCAACAACAATAATTTATATCTATTCATCACTTCACCATGTGGATTGGGTTTTAAGGAGAGCCTTAAAGAAGGAAAGTACGTTAGAGGCGAATTCCAGAGTGTGGGCCTGAGGCAAATGAGCCACAGTCATCGGGTGGAGTGATGCCAATTGTGAAGATCAAAATTAGAGGGGTGCAGAGACCTCAGAGGGTTGGGGTGCTGCAGATTACAGATATAAGGGCTCGAGTATTGACTGATTCTATGACAATATTAAAACTGAGCCATTTCCTAAATGGGAGCTGGTGCAGGTCAGTAAGCCCCAGTGGTGACAGGGAGTGACTGTGAGCTCTGGTGTGGGCAGCACGTCTCCAGTTCCAAGGTCACGATGTGAGAGAGCAGCTAGGAGTCCTCCTGTTCGAGGTGATGAAGGTACAAGTGAGGATTTTATCAGGAGTGAGCCGAGGCAGAGATAAAGGGAGGCAGAGGTAAGGAGGGCGAATGAGGTAGTCACAGTGATGCCATGAACAATGGTCAGAAACACATCTTGGAATCCAATCTGACATCTGGTAAAATCACAGTCTGTTGTGTGGATGTTCAAGGATCAGCCTGAGCGGACCCCAGGGGAAGTGGTGCAGCAGCAAGGAGAGAAACTGTCGCAAGTAGCATATTCTATGGCTGACACACTCTGACCAAAACATACACTTACCAACACACTGTCACCAGCACGCTATCACTGACACAGTCTCACTGACACACTCTGACTGACACACTCCGACAGACAGTCGCACTGACACATTCTGACCCACATACGCTCACTGACACACTCTGACTGACACATTCTCATTGACATACTGTCACAGACACATTCTGACTGATATATTGTCACCAATGCACTCTGACAGGCATATGATAGGAAGGAGATTATTAAGCTGGAGAAGGTTCAGAAGAGAAATACTAAGTTGTTGCCAGGATTGAAGGGTTTGAGTTTTAAGTAGAAGCTGGATAGGCTGGGACTTTGTTTTAATGGAGCGTATAAGGTGACCTTATAGGGGTTTATAAAATCATGATGGGCACAGATAAGGTAAATGGCAGGTTTCTTTTCCAAACCGTGGGGGATTTCAAGACTAAGGGACATTTTTAAAGGTGAGAGGAGAAAGATTTTAAAAAGATATGAGGACTGATCTTTTTTACACAGAGCATGGTTCATGTGTGGAATGAACTTCCAGAGGAAGTGGCGGTTACCATTACAATATTTAAAAGTCATTAGATAAGTATGTGAATAAGAAATGTTTGGAGGGATATGGGCCAGTAGCAGGCAGGTGGGACAAGTTTAGGTTGAGATTATGTTCGGTGTGGACTGGCGGACTGAAGAGTCTGTTTCCGTGCTGTATGACTCTGACTGACACACTCACTGACACACTCAGACTGACACACTCACTGACACACTCAGACTGACAAATTCTGACTGAAATATTAACTGACAACTCTGACTGACAGACTTGGACTGACACACTGAAAAATCTTGCTCACTCAAACACTCACACTCAAACAACACTTAGACTGGGAGTGATCATCTTAGCTCTTTTCCGGAATCTTCTTTCATTACCAATACAGTCTTGATAGAAAGAAAACGAGGCTGTTTTCTTTCCTGTCTGTACCACCCTAGATCTTTTGTGGCCAAAACATATCTTTAAAAAAAACTCGATCTGCGTCATGTGACTCCTTTGTGAATCAGTTTTGTTTTTGTTTCAAAAACAGGATTTCTTGTTTGGATGGTGGAACGAGTTTGGAATCTGAGGAGAAATCAGCTTGCTTTTGTTTAGCTATGAGGAAACCCACCCTATAGTCCAACCCAACCCAGCAACAGGAACACTCAGTCAGATTTCTTGCAGATAGTTTTAACTCTTTCAGAACCTTTCAGTTTACATCTGTTCATAGTTTGGAACATTTTCCATTATTGTCTCCTTCATGTTTTCTGCTACAAACAGAACAATCCAAGTTTCTCTGAAATGCCTGTATGTAACTGAAACCCCTCATCCCTGGTCCCATTCCCTGAAACCTCCTCCTCACCCTTCCCAACACCTTGACATCTTTCCTGAAGGAGGTGACACCCAGAATTACTGCAGCTGGGAACTAATCTGTAAATTATTAAGGTTTTATACATTTTAAAATCGAAGTTCTCCAAGGTGCTGACAGGAGGTGAGCTTCTCCACCATGTTGTCCCTGTTGCTGTACGAAGCCTGGCCGCCATTTTGACTGAGGGAAAGTGTGACTGCGATCTTTTCATCTTCCTCAACTGCACCCCCATGTGGTGGGGAAATACGGATAGCATCTTCCTCACGGACAATGAGGAGTGCCCCTGTGAGATTTCCATGTTTCCTTCATGATCAAGGTGACTTTGCTCAGCACAGGACAAAGAGAAAGGTTTGGAGTCTCCTTGGACAGGCAGATCCTCCTATTTCCTGCTCTTTGCCCTTTCAGTTCGGGCCTGGTGAGCTGATGAGTGGGGCACCCCCTAACTCACTTCTTTATCAAGCTGGGGCTCAACTGCCCTGATTGATGAGTTGGTCTGCTACAGGCACAGAGCAGAATGAAAGATATTTTTCTATATCTGCTGTCTCTCCATGTTCACCCTCACCTTGGAATCAGAAAGTTATGAGCCCTGTACCTAAGGCTCTTCCACAAAATCTGAAGCTAGCAATCTCCATTCCAGACCAAGGGAATACTGTATTGTTGAAGATGCTGTGTTTTGGATGAGATATTAAATGAAGGCCTTTGCCCAGCCTATTCCTCAGGAGGGGCCTCATGGCAATAGTGGAAGAAGAACTGGGAACAGTCCCACAACCAATCCTAGAGACAGCCAGGAGTGTTGCCAATTTGCCTTTTTGCAATCAGGCTCTGGAGTTGAAAAGTGTGGTGCTGGAAAAGACCCAGCAGGTCAAGCAGCATCCGAGGAGCAGGAGAGTCAATGTTTCAGGCATTAGCTCTTCAACAGGAATGTTGGGGGGGAAGGGGGCTGGGAGATAAATAGGGGGTGAGGGTGAGGCTGAGGGGAAAGGTAGGTGGGATGGTCATAGGTGGATGCAGGCGAGGGGTAATTGTGATAGGTCGGAGAGGAAGGTGGAACGGATAGGTGGGAAGGAAGATGGACAGGTCAAGAGGTTGGTGCCAAGTTGGAGGGTTGGATCTGGGATGAGGCAGGGATTTAGGTGGATTCAGAAACTAGAGAAATTGATGTTGATGCCTTGTGGTTGGAGTGTCCCGAGCCCAGCTGGTGCAGAGGCAGGAGGTGACCGGGAGGAAGTGAATGTTTTGTTGCAGCTGCCCATTGCTGGACCCTGAGTAGTGTTCCAGTCTGGTGAGGACTGTCCGGGTACCCTTTCAATATGGTGCCAGGATCTTTGCCCCCTGTAAGGTAATGGTATTGAGGGAGGGGGAGGGTGATATTGAATTCCCACCTGCCCCAGCCACGATATTCATGGAGCTGCTGAGTTCATAACTGTCTCAATGTGTGTGAGAATCCAACCAGCTCACTTCCCCTGCCTGCACAGTCCCATCCATTAGTAAATAAGTAGGAACCCCCGCAGTAGGCCACTCAGCCCATCGGGTCCATTCCATTCAATGAGATCATGGTTGACGTTGTAACAGTGGCTTCACTTCCGAAGTGCTCATTAGCTCATTGGGACAGAGACAGCAATGTAGGTGGGGTCTTCCCATGCTTCGAGGTTTTGTGCCTGGCCCAGACATATTTCTTTTCTCGTGGGATTTCACTGTGCTGGAAGTGATTGATGTATTGGGGGAAGTTAATAGGAATTGCGTTCCACAAATAATGAACTGGACAGGTCGGGAATTGATCCACCCGGTTGGATATGATCCCATGAAGCTTCCGTCTCTTTCCGTCTCTCCCAGAATCGAACCATCTCAACCCACAGTTTTGTTAACCCCTTTTGGTTGGATTCCTCTTCAACCGATCTTGCGTGAAGCACAAAGCGATGGCTCCTAACACGACTTCAACCTCTTGGCCAGAGCTGCCTCTGATGACCTGACCTCTCCTCCCAGTGCCAGTGCTCAGTGCCAGTGCCCAGTGCCAGTGCCCAGTGCCAGTGCTCAGTGCCAGTGCCCAGTGTCAGTGCCCAGTGCCAGTGCTCAGTGTCAGTGCTCAGTGTCAGTGCCCAGTGCCAGTGCTCAGTGTCAGTGCCCAGTGTCAGTGCCCAGTGCCAGTACTCAGTACCAGTGCCCAGTGCCAGCGCTCAGTGCCCGAGTGCTCAGGCACTGGATTAACAGCCAAAATGGGGTTTACGAAGAGAAGATCAGTGCCATGGAGAATTGATTTTAAAACAGGGCACTGCCATTGACTCAGCTCCAGGCTGGATCAGGAATTTAATCTCGGGGAACGCCAAACTTGAACCAGGGTCAAGCTCATTGAAACAACGAGATGTTGACTAGAGCAGGGGAAAATGTCTCCCAGATTGTGGTGGGAAAAAATTCACTCTCTCCCTGGAAGGAGAGCCTTTGGCTCTATATGAGTGAGGACCACGTTGTTGGACGTTGCTGGTAGCTAACAACATCGCTGTACGTGTGTGGGAAACAGCCAAGTGGCTAGTGCTCTGAGAGGCCCCATGAAGGGCTCCCCATGAACAAGAGACTGAAACAATTGCAGGGGAAACGCAAAATGTCAACGGGGTGACAGAACAGTCAGGGACATTTCCTACCGCTGGCTAAACAGCTCAGAGTAACAAGAACAGAAAGTTGCAGGAAAGCAGCTTTTAACCAGACATCCCAGGAATGTTCCTCTCCCTCTCCGTCAGGGCAGAAAACAGGCACAACCACACTCCTTTATACAGTCAGCACGGTAGTCACCCAGGGCCCATTTACAAAGGGGGCTGGGGTGGGGGGGGGGGGAAAGTGGTATGGAGTGGAGGGGAGGGAGTGGTGCTGAGGGGAGAGGAAGTGGAGGTGAGTGGGGTGGAGGGGAGGGAGTGGTGCTGAGGGGAGGAAGTGGAGGGGAGTGGGGTGGAGGGGAGGGAGTGGTGTTGAGGGGAGAAAGTGGTGGTGAGTGGGGTGGAGGGGAGGGAGTGGTGTTCAGGAGAGGAAGTGGAGGGGAGTGGGGTGGAGGGGAGGGAGTGGTGTTGAGAGGAAGTGGAGGGAGTGGGGTGGAGAGGAGGGAGTGGTGTTGAGAGGAAGTGGAGGGAGTGGGGTGGAGGGGAGGGAGTGGTGTTGAGGAGAGGAAGTGGAGGGGAGTGGGGTGGAGGGGAGGGAGTGGTGTTGAGAGGAAGTGGAGGGAGTGGGGTGGAGAGGAGGGAGTGGTGTTGAGGAGAGGAAGTGGAGGGGAGTGGGGTGGAGGGGAGGGAGTGGTGTTGAGGAGAGGAAGTGGAGGGGAGTGGGGTGGAGGGGAGGGAGTGGTGTTGAGGGGAGGGATTGGGGGTACAGAGGGACAGGGATTGCAGGGGTAGGGAGGACAGGGAAGGGATGGAGGGGAGGGAACAAAGGGATTCGAGGGGAGAGGAAGGGAGAAGCAGGGAGAGGAGAGGGGAGAGGAAGGTATAGAATAGAGTGGAGGGGAGGAAACCTTGACCATCTGACCCAGCAGGGTTTGAAATGAGCCCCCAGACAGTGGGGCTCAATCAGAAATCCCATGTCCCTTACAGAACAGAGAGCAATGGCTGGGGAACATATGCTGAAGGCAGATTGTTCCCATTGGCTGCTGCAGCCTGGTGTGTTCTCAGTGAGGTCAGAGGGCATGTGTACACTGTAAATAGTTGTAAACACAGTAAATTCACTTGAGTATGAAACTGGAACTTTAATCTGTTTGAAATGCTTATGTGTTTGGATTTCCTGTAGTAACCAGTTTTGTCCAGTTGCTTGCAAAGTTGTGTTTGGCTTGGTTCCCTGTCCTCCCTTCACACATACTGTACACAGAATGACAGTCTCCCACATACAACAGGCTCTGTTCATCAACTCTCCCGCCCTGTGCTGAAATGCTGAAAACCCCTGGGCACCAGAAAGAAAACAAATCCCTGCTTTGATCGGCTTTGATCGGCGATTGCTACTGGGGAACGAGGGACTGCCTGGCCCCTCTCCCTCTGTGTACAGACCTCCAGTCAGTCAGCGCTGGCTGCTCTCTCTCTCTCTCGCTTGTTTGTCCTTGTGGTGGGGACTGACCCTTTGAAAACCAGCTGTGTTTGTCTCAGGGTCAGCCGCAATGACAAACACCATGGCACACCGAGCAACAGGATGGAAAGATTGTCGTGGAAACGAGGTCACACAGCTCAGCTCAGCACGAAACCAGAACCTCCCTCCTCCACCACAGGCCCAGAGCAAAACAGGAGAGTTTTAGCAACACTCCGTCACTGGTTCTGATTCACAACATCACCCGATACCCTCCCCCAACTCACACACACACTTACAGCCTTTCACCAGAGTGAGTAGGCTGCAGAAACTGTCTCTTTGGAAATCTCCCTTGGGCTGTTTAAATGATTGAAAGTAAGCCACTGTATGAAGTGCACAGTATTGACGAGGGAAGGGGGCAGGCTCTAATACAGGATGGAGCACTTTCAGGGCACACTTCCTCAAAGGAAGGGATCAGCACATGCTTTCCATCTACCAGGGGAATTCCCTCTTGTGATAGAGGCTGTTTCTTACAACCGTGGGAACTGTGCGAGGGAACCAATGAATCCGATATCTCTGCTCCTCTTTGTCTGTCACTCCAGGATGATTGTTTCATTGTTTTGGAATGTAACCAGTGCACCGAACCCTTCCCCTCAGCCGCCATTCCCAGTGTCCGCCATTGAGGTTTCGGGAATTGGGCTCAGGGTGCAAACCCTCCCAGGATTCAGTCTGACCACATTCCGGCAGTTCGGACCCAAACATCCAGCTACCTCCCGCCTTTTGGTGCTGCCAGGCTGCAGTTTGCACATCTTCAGGCTTAAATAAAAGACGGGTATTTGGTGAGCAACCTGAATGGTTTTCAGTTGTCCCAAAGAGTTTTAGACACAAGGAAGTACCTTCTACCATTTGTCATGCGGGAAACACAATTGCACACAGCAAGATCCCACTAACTGATAGGTGGTCAATAACTGGATCATTCATTTCAGTGAGATCAGTGGAGGGAAAAAAACTCAGCTCAACAAATCTGGGTGAACTCCCTTGCAAAACAGTACAGCACTCCCTCAGTACTGACCCTCTGACAGTGCGGCACTCCCTCAGTACTGACCCTCTGACAGTGTGGCATTCCCTCAGTACTGACCCTCTGACAGTGCGGCACTCCCTCAGTACTGACCCTCTGACAGTGCCGCACTCCCTCAGTACTGACCTTCTGACAGTGCGGCACTCCCTCAGTACTGACCCTCTGACAGTGCAACACTCCCTCAGTACTGACCCTCTGACAGTGCCGCACTCCCTCAGTACTGACCTTCTGACAGTGCGGCACTCCCTCAGTACTGACCCTCTGACAGTGCAGCACTCCCACAGTACTGACCCTCTGACAGTGCGGCACTCCCTCAGTACTGACTCTCTGACAGTGCGGCACTCCCTCAGTACTGACCCTCTGACAGTGCAGCACTCCCACAGTACTGACCCTCTGACAGTGCGGCACTCCCTCAGTACTGACCCTCTGACAGTGCCACACTCCCTCAGTACTGACCCTCTGACAGTGCCACACTCCCTCAGTACTGACCCTCTGACAGTGTGGCATTCCCTCAGTACTGACCCTCTGACAGTGCAGCACTCCCTCAGTACTGACCTTCTGACAGTGCAGCACTCCCTCAGTACTGACCCTCTGACAGTGCCGCACTCCCTCAGTACTGACCCTCCAATAGTGCCACACTCCCTCAGTACTGACCCTCTGACAGTGCCGCACTCCCTCAGTACTGACCCTCCAATAGTTCCACACTCCCTCAGTACTGACCCTCTGACAGTGCAGCATTCCCTCAGCACTGACTCTCTGACAGTGCGGCTCTCCCTCAGTACTGACCCTCTGACAGTGCAGCACTCCCTCAGTACTGACCCTCTGACAGTGCCGCACTCCCTCAGTACTGACCCTCTGACAGTGCAGCACTCCCTCAGTACTGACCCTCTGACAGTGCGGCACTCCCTCAGTACTGACCCTCTGACAGTGCGGCACTCCCTCAGTACTGACCCTCTGACAGTGCGGCACTCCCTCAGTACTGACCCTCTGACAGTGCGGCTCTCCCTCAGTACTGACCCTCTGACAGTGTGGCACTCCCTCAGTACTGACCCTCTGACAGTGTGGCACTCCCTCAGTACTGACCCTCTGACAGTGCGGCACTCCCTCAGTACTGACCCTCTGACAGTGCAGCACTCCCTCAGTACTGACCCTCTGACAGTGCAGCACTCCCTCAGTACTGACCCTCTGACAATGCGGCTCTCCCTCAGTACTGACGCCCAGATCTTGTGTGTAAAGGGGATTTTGCCTCACATCGTGTCAAGATAACACTACTTTACAGTGGATGACATGAGTTTTTATTTTGTACCCTTGTAACACGGGAGTGTCACTGGCTGGGCCAATATTTATTGTCGGTGCCGAATTGCCCTTGAGGAGTTGGTCGGTTGCTCCCTTCTTAAACCGCTGCAGTCCTTGTACTGTGGGTGATGTTTACAAGAGGATTCCACTGGCCGCACTTTGGGATTTCATGACAGGTGCTATATAAAGACGTTTCTTTTTGCAGTGTTTCATATCACCGAGTGCAAGTGCTCAAGGCCTGGGCTCCGCCCATTCAGAGTAAAGAGCTGCGTGCTTGCTCCCTCTACAGCTGGAGCTGCTAGATCAGGAAGGTCATGGGTGAATTTATCCTTTTGGCACTGAAGGCGAGACTCTCATTCTTCCCAATATTGACATTGATCACCTGTGGGATCTTGCTGTGTGAAAATAAGCTGCTGTGGTTTCTAAATGCTTTGGAGGCATCTCAAGGTCACCAAGGCATGACTGAAATGATGCTCCTGGTCGTACTATTGTCGGATGAGGTACACCGCCAGTGGGCAAAGGTAGTGGCCCTGTCAGCCTCACTGCAGCACAAAGTTGACAGGTTGGTGTTGGAGAGCAGGCACAGATACGGCTCACTGGTTCCTTGGGGTGAGGGAGGTTTGGCTGTCCCTGACGTGATCCTGGGGAATTGCCATTGCCAACCGGATGGATTTCAGGAAGTAGGAAGTGGGGAATGGACAGTGAAAGTGCCTGCCTCACATCGTTAAGTGATACGGGATGGTGGTGTAATACCTCCTCTGTCACCATTGGCACTGCAGCCAAGGCCAGGCCCAGTCCGTACATTCCTGGTGACCTTTGGGGAGCCTGAGGGACGATGGACAGATGGAGGACACAAACAGATAAGGTCACAGTTCATTAACTCAACTCCATAATCACATTGCCCAAGCCCCAGAGTAACTGATGGAGACAGCAGTGGGAAGCCCTTGGGGACTGGAGTTTTGAAGTTTGAGAGGTGACCTTATTGGAATATACAAGATTCTTAGAGATATTTGACAGGGTAGATGTGAAAACATTGCTTCCCCTTCTGGGAGGGTCTAGGAGCAGAGGGCATAACCTCAGAGTCAAAGGGGGCAGACTTAAGACCGAGGAAGAAGCTCCTCTCTCTGAGCGTCATGAATCTGTGGAATTCCTAACCTCAGAAGGCCATTGAGGCTGGGTCACTAAGTATATCCAGGACTGAGAGAGACAGATTCTTAATCAATGAGGGAATCAGGGGCTATGGGGAAAGAGCAGGAAAGTGGAGTTGCTTATCAGATCAGCCAGGATCTCGTTAAATGGCGGAACAGAATCGATGGGCTGAATGGCCTGCTCCCATAGTCTTATGTTGCTCTAGGGGAAACAAATAGGAAAGATGGCTCAAGGCTACAATTCATTGACATGTCACGAGGTTCTCCATGTGGTCTTGGTCAAGTTATCCTCTTTGAAGCATCAAAAAGAGACCCTGTCAGTCTGGTCAGTATCACATTGCTGTGTCTGGGGGTGTGCTGTCCCAACAATACAGCTGTGAGTTCACTTCCAAAAGCTACCTCACTGGCACGAACACACTTGGAATGGCCTGAGATTGCAAAAGGCGCTACAGAAATTCAAACTTTTCTTCCTTTTGTAGTTCTATTTCTGCCCAGAAAGCACCTCCCCCTCCTTTCAGATGGTCATGGCTTGCTGCAAGCTGCATTTTCTAGTCTGGAAGAATCAAATTCCTTTCGCTATGTAAATCTCGGAGGAATATTCTCACAGAAGCCTCAAGCTAGCTGCTGTGATGAAAGGGTTTGTTTTTGTACTGGATTGCAGACATTCTTTGATCTGTGTGAGAGGGAGACAGAGTGCCAGCAGTACATGCCTGCTTGAACATGTATTGTTAAGAGGAAGGCCAGGGCTGCAGTTCACTCTCAGTGGTGGTTTAATGGTCAGTCTGCTCCCCTCTCTGAAAGACAGCCCAGAATTGGAGCAGTAAACCAAGGCATTCAGTTGCTGTTGTACTGCTGAGGGAGTGCTGCACTGTCAGGGGTGTTCCAGACAGGATGTGAAACTGCTCACTTCCTGTCTCCATGCGATCCACTAATGTGTTCTTTGATGGCCTCACCAGAGATATTTTTCTGGAGTGTGAACATTTACGCATTCCCAATGGAAATCTAGAGAGAGAGAGGGAAGGAACTGTGCACAACAAGATCCCACAAGCAGTGGTATGTTTTTCACCTGCAGTGTTTGGGTTGTGGACTGAGGGGTAAATAATGGCTCATGTGGGAGATCACTGGCTCATCTTCAAAGACTGCTATTACGCCCATGGGGTATGGGGCCTTATTTCAGTGTTCCACTGCCAACAGCAGGACCTCCAATAGGGCAGCACCCCTACATGGCTGGAACCTGGCCTTTTCCGAGAGGACGTGGGGCCTGAACCAGCCAGTACCCTGACTCCGCACTGGGCTGCACACTAGCTGAAACCAAATCGAAACCGTAAGGCAGTCAGGTCTGTTCACACGGAGGACGCAGTCTTCATTTCTTGACATGGAGGGAGCAGGCCACATTTTGCAGCGGAGATGCTGAGCTGGGTTCGACAGTGCTGCCACTATCCTGTGAGGCCGGAAGCAACGGCAAGGCCTATTCAAGGCAGCAGCAGCAGCACTCCCCTCACAGAGCTTCCCCTTTCAGGAGATGAGACTGGTGTTGCGGGGCGGGGGTGGGGGGGGGGGGGGGGGGAGCGGGCGGTGTCTTTTGTTATCTGAAGACAGGGAAGCAGCAGAGCAAACTCTGGCCTAGGAAGTAACAGAAGGAGTAATCCACCTCTTCTGTGCTTCGATCACCAAAAGAAAACACAACCTGTGCTATCCAGGGGATAGTTGTGTCTGACTGTATCTAACTAATTTCAGAGCTGACTACAACCTTCAGGGGGATTGGGGAGGGGGGGAATCCTATTAGGAAACTGATATTTCATATCACCCGCCTCCACTTTACAATGCTGCCCATTGGGCCTTTCAACACCCCCACCCACCCCCTCCCCTGGGCTTCCAAAACAGTTTGCAACAAATGAAGCAATGTAGGCAATGTGACAGGCAATCTGTGCACAGCAAGATTCCACAACCAGTACAGAGTGAAAGAGCAGTTCAACCTGTTTTCTCAGTGATGTTAGCTGAGGGATGAGTATTGACCAGGAAGATCTCCTGTTTGTCCAACCGTGCAATGGGATCTTTGGTATTGAGCTGTAGGAGAGAAGATAGGGCCTCAGAGTACAACATCAACGCAACCTCACAACAAAGTCCAGTAGGACATCACATTTTGGGGATAAGGTGAGAAAGCAGACATTTTAATGCTATTGTTTCTCAGACAGTGGGAATCATGGGCAGGCCATCCCACGTTACCCCAACCGATGCTGTGCATTAACTGAAGGGTTTACCAGGCCCAGTCACATGGCCAGTCATTGGTGTGGGGTTTAGATTCACAAGCGGGGGGAGAGACTTGGAGGGGGGGGGGTGGGAAGGCAGCAGATTCCCTTCCCTAAGGTCAAATAGTGAACCCCATTTGGTTTCTATGGCAACCTAACAGCTCTTACTTTTACTGGGGCCAGCTTTTTAAAAACAGAATTTTAATCCTCAAACTGCTCTGTTCGGTCAGGATTTGAACCTACATTCTGTCCTAAAGGTTGATTGAATCTGGTTTCTACAATAACTGGACCAGTAACATACCCATGACAACACATCCCAGAATCACAAGGGTGAAGCGAAACCTTTCAATCATTCCTTCCACAATCAAACCAGCCCCAGAATTCACTAATGAGTGACCGTACTGAAAGTTAGGTAGACCCACTGGCTTTCACAAGGGGAGAGACGGGGACGGAGAGAAATAAAAGGAGGGGCAGACGGAGAGACAGGAATAACAGTCATGGTCAAAGAGAGGCTGAGACAGAAAGCGGCTCATAGAGTGAGACAGGGACAATTATAGACAGAAAGGATGAGAGACATAAATAGAATGGATAATCAGAGACGTTCTCCCAGGGTGGAAATGGCTATCATGAAGGGATATCATTTTAAGGTGATTGGAGAATGGTTTAGGGAAAGATGTCAAAGATAGGCTCTTTACACAGAGAGTGGTGGGTGTGTGGAATGCACTGCCAGCGGTTGTAGTAGAGTCAGACAAATTAAGGACATTTAAGCAACTTTTGGATAGGCACATGGATCACAGTAAAATGTAGGGTATGCAGGTTGGAGTAGCATAAAAGGTCGGCACAACATCAAGGGCCAAAGGGCCTGTACTGTTCTATGTTTTATGAATGAGAAATGTGGACGGATAGATAAGGGGTGACAGGCGGACCAATAGTGAGAGACCGAAGGTGTCAGAAACAGAGGGGAATGGAGAGGAGAAGGAAGTGGATGCATAGAGAAGAGCAATCAACCGAGAGTAGAGAATGAGAGAGGAGGGGATGGACAGAGAGACAAAGATGAAGAGAGAAGGAAGCAAAGAAAGAGAAGACAAGGATGAGAGAGAAAGGGAGCAAGACAGAGAGAGGAGAATGAGAGAGTGACAGAAAGTTGAGTTTCATTCTTACACTGTTAGCTTTGCTAATTGAAACTGATAACAGTGCTGAAAGTTTGTACCCCTCTTGCTCAATATGTATTCAGTGTGCAATTCACAGTGACTGAGCGACAAGCAGGACCAGGCAGCAATGCAAGCAACAAGCAGAGCTATTAAAATTTCATTCAGTCTCACCAATCCCACAACTCATTTCCAAGGAATCATCAATTACAGGCTCCGAATCCAATGCCATTAACTGATAGATGTGATTCTGGTCATTATTTCACAGACAGCACCTGTGGAAGTTCCACATATGACGGTGTCAGTTTTTGACAAATGATACCTGTGCAGCTCATGTCCCTGTCTTTGGAAATCTCTAGAATGTAGGACATAACAACTTTACTGTGATGTGCCTCAGTAACTAAAACCCACTTCTCATGAATACATTGAGAACTTGCATTTGTATAGCACCTTTGGCAACTTGGAACATCCAAAAGGGTTTAGCATTCCCAGGGCTGATTGTGTTGAAACGTTAACTCTGTTTCTCTCTCCACAGATGCTGCCAGGAAAAAGTGAGGACTGCAGATGCTGGAGATCAGAGTCAAAAAGTGTGGCGTTGGAAAAGCACAGCAGGTCAGGCAGCATCCAAGCAGCAGGAGAGTCAATGCTGCCAGACCTGCTGAGTGTTGCCAGTACTTCGTGTTTGGGGGAAATGTAGCATCTATCATCTGCACGGCAGGATCACACAAATGACAATGACTGGCAGACAGGTTGTTCCTCGATGGTAATTGTGGGTATATATACTGGCCTGGCATGTCAGGTTAAACTCCCCTGCTCTTTCTGAAGCTCAGCCAGTAAAAGCATTTAAAACCCACGATGCAGCTTCAGCTTCTGCAACTGAAGTGAAGTGAAGCACTGAGCCATTTTTCTATTTCACTGCCCACCGTCAGCTATTCTCATGGGGCTTTCCAGGGGCCAATGACAACCTCATTTAGTCAGATTCTCCTCACCATTAAGGCTGGATTACACGTTCCTCAGGGTGTCGAGTCCCAGGCAGAATGCCTGGGCCATTAGAGAGGGGGCTTGTGCACGTGCGTATGTGTGTGCGTGTCTGTGTGTGTATATGCGTATGGCTGTGTGTGTGTGTATCTGTGTTTGTGTGTGTGTGTATGTGTATGGCTGTGTGTGTGTGTGTGAGTGTGTGTGTGTCTGTGTGTGTGTATGGCTGTGTGTGTGTATGTGTATGGCTGTGTGTGTGTGTCTGTGTGTGTGTATGTGTGTGTGTCTGTGTGTGTGTATGTGTGTGTGTCTCTATGTGTGTGTGTCTGTGTTTGTGTGTCTGTGTATGTGTGTGTCTGTGTGTGTGTTGTGTGTCTCTGTGTGTCTCTGTGTGTGTTGTGTATCTGTGTGTGTCTGTGTGTGAGTGTGTCTGTGTGTGAGTGTGTCTGTGTGTTGTGTGTCTGTGTGTGTGTTGTGTGTCTATGTGTGTACGTCTGTGTGTGTTCTTGTGTGTGTATGTCTATGTACACGTATGTCTATATCTGCCGGCACGTGTGTATGTCTGTGCTTGTGTGTGTCTCTCTGTGTGCGTGTGCATGTTGATGTTCATGTCTGGTCTATGTTTGTGCATATGTGTCTGTGTGCATGTGGATGTCTGTGTCTGTCTATGTCTGTGTTCATGTGCATGTTTGTGTTTGTGCATGTGTCTGTGTGTGTGTCTGTGTATGTATGAGTGTGTATATGTCTGTGTTGGTGGGGTGGCAGGGGTTGGAGAGTGGGATGGTTGGAGATGGGAGGCAAAATGATGTAACCTCCAGGTTTGTGCCTGACTCGAGTTGGGACCTGTCAGTGTAATCCTTTCCCAGTAAATCTCGTCCGGGTTTAGTGATTCTTACTGTGAGCTGGAGCAACATGGCCGCTCCTTACCTCCTGACAGTTTTGTTTAATTGAACGAAATGTTTAGAAACTGGGGCTTGTTCAGTCATGTAAACAGACACCCATTTGGGCTCCATCTGTTCTCACACCCTTATGCCTCTGTACAAACCTTCTGCACTCAACCTGATTGCCTTCAACTCTCTGCCAGTCTGGCTAGTAACAAATCGCATACCTCTGCAGGGATTGGGCGGATTTTATTGATGACTTTATGCTTAAAACCCAAGGAGTGAATGATCACTGTATTCTCACTACTCCCCACCCACAGCTCCCAGCATAAAATCAAAATCCTTCTGCCAGTTACCAGAGCAACCAATTATACTTCATCAACATCGGGTTTTACACAAGATCTCTCAACCAAGTTTCCTTCAAAACATAATTTTTAGATTAGATTCCCCTACAGTGTGGAAACAGGCCCTGCGGCCCAACCAGCCCACACCGACCCTCCAAAGAGTAACCCACCCAGACCCATTTCCCTCTGACTAAAGCACCTAACACTACGGGCAATTTAGCATGACCAATTCACCTGACCTGCACATCTTTGGACTGTGGGAGGAAACTGGAGCACCCGGAGGAAACCCACTTAGTCACGGGGAGAATGTGCAAACTCCACACAGACAGTCACCTGAGGCTGGAACTGAACCTGGGATCCTGATGCTTTGAGGCTGCAGTGCCAACCACTGAGCCACCGTGCTACCCCACTTGGCTTTACTATCAAAACAAAACATATTCAACGAACATGTAATAACTGATTAACATACACAGTCAACAGTATACAGGAATAAATCCTTATTCCTCTCCATGTCCCTGAAACAGTCAGAAACACTGCTCGAAAAGAGAAGAAAAGGAATTTGCTGCACAGTTTGACTTTCTTCAAAAGGAATAACTCTAGAATAACTGATTGACTGAAGAGTAAAGTGTAGAATGTTCCAGAGTCTTGTTGTCACACACGGTTATCACTGACATCTTTGCAGACACAGCTTGCTGAGGAAGAAAAATATTGAAATATTTGCAGAAGAATAGCTTCTGGTTGTGGTTCAGAAAGGCAGTTCAGTACCACCTTCTCAAGGGCAGCTAGCAATGGGCAATACATGCTGGTACAGGCCTCAATGCATGCTGGTACAGGCAGCAATGCATGCTGGTACAGGTCGCAGTGCATGCTGGTACAGGCAGCAAGACATGCTGGTACAGGCCGCAATACATGCTGGTACAGGCCGCAATGCATGCTGATACAGGCCGCAGTACATGCTGTTACAGGCAACAATGCATGCTGGTACAGGTCGCAATACATGCTGGTACAGGCAGCAATACATGCTGGTACAGGCCGCAATACATGCTGTTACAGGCAGCAATACATGCTGGTACAGGCCGCAATACATGCTGGTACAGGCAGCAATACATGCTGGTACAGGCAGCAATGCCCACACCCTGTGAATGAATTAAAAACAAGATGGTGCTCTGCTGCGTGGGGTAGTCATCCCCTGATTCCCTCGACACTCACAGAAGATCACAAGACAGTTGATTTAGAAATGCACCTTTCACTTTGAAAGGTTGCTTTTTGATGTTCCCTTGGCACCTTTTCAGCTTGACATCCCATGGTTTCCCTCAGGGGTTTTCCAGGCAATCACTGAACCTACATCCATAGTCATCTTCTGGTTGCATGTCCCCAATTGAAAATGCACACTGCAAATAATAGTTCAATAGCTCCATAATTAATCTCAGGCAGCGGCCCAGTGATATTATTGTTGGAATGTTAACCCAGAGACCCAGATAATGTTCTGAGGACCCAGGTCCGAATCCTACCTTGACAGGTGGTGGAATTATAACTCAATTTTAAAAAGCCTAGAATTAAGAATCTGATGACAACCATGAAACCATTGTCAATTGTCAGAAAAACTCATCTGGTTCACAAATTTCCTTTAGGGAATGAAACTGCTGTCTTACTTGTTGTTGCATGTGACTCTAGACCCACAGCAATGTGTTTGATTAGTAACAGCCCTCTGGGATGATTAATAAATGCTGGGTTAACCAGCAAAGTCTTCATTCCATGAATGAATTTTTAAAAAAGTCCACGGTTACGATCCGTTGTCATGACACCAGCCTCCACCAATGCAGGGTAAGTCACCTGAATCACAAAGGGAACAATCCTCCTGCAGTTATACACTTTGTTCAAAAGGAAGTCTATTCATTTATTCAGTCATGGCATGTGAGTGTCACTGACTGGGCCAGCATTTATTGCCCGTCCCTAGTTGCCCTTGAGAAGGTGAGGTTGAGTTGCCTTCTTGAACCACTGCAGTGCACCTGATGTGGGTTGACCCACAACGCCATCGGGGAGGGAATTCTAGATTTTGACCCAATGACTGTGAAGGAACGGCAGTGTATTTCCAAGTCAAGATGATGAGTGGCATGGAGGGGAACTTGCAGGTACTGGTATTCCCTTGTATGTGCTGCCCTTGTCCTGCAAGATGGAAGTGATTGTGGGTTTGGAAGCTGCTGTCTGAGGATCCTTGGTGCATTTCTGCAGTGCATCTTGTAGATGGAGCATCAGTGGTGGAAGGAATGGATGCTTGTGGATGTGGTGCCAATCAAATGGGCTGCTTTGTCCTGGATGGTGTCCAGCTTCTTGAGTGTTGTTAGAGCTGCATTCATCTAGGTAAGTGGGGAGTATTTCATCCCGCTCCTGGCTTTTGCTTTGGAGATGGTGAACAGGCTTTGGGGGGGGGGATCAGGAGGTGAGTTACTCATGGTATTTATATGGTTAGTCCAGTTGAATAGGAGAAAGTGAGGACTGCAGATGCTGGAGATCAGAATCGAGAGTATTTTGCTGGAAAAGCACAGCAGGTCAGGTAGCATCCAAGGAGCGGGAGAATTGACGTTTCGGGCCGGAGCCTGATGAAGGGTTCTGGTTGGAAATGTCAATTCTCCTGCTTCTCGGATGCTACTTGACCTGCTGTGTTTTTTCCAGCAACATACTCTGTACTCTAGTCCAGTTGACTGGTCAATGATAACCCCCCAGAGTGTTGATAGTGGGGGATTCAGTGATGCTAACACCACTGACTGTCAAGCGGCTGTGGTTAGATCATCCCTTGTTAGGGATGGTCATTGCCTGGTATTTGTGTGATGCGAATGTTTTTTGCCACGTTTTAGCCCAAGCCGGGATATTGTTCAGGATTTGCTGCATTGGAACACGGACTGCTTCAGTATCTGAGGAGTTGGGAATGGTGCTGAACATTATGCAATCACCAGCAAACATCCCCACCTCTGACCTTATGATGGCGGAAGGTCATTGAGGAAGCAGCTGAAGATGGTTGGGCCTAGGACACTAGGACACTATCCTGAGGAGCTCCTGCACAGATGACCTGGAGCTGAGATGACTGACCTCCAACAATCACAACCATCTTCCTATGTGCCAGGTATGACTCCAACCTGCAGAGAGTTTACCCCCGGATTCCCATTGATTCCAGTTTTGTTAGGGCTCCTTGAGGTAACAAATGGTTGAGTGCTCTCTTGATGTTGAGGGCCATCACTCTTCCCTCCCCAGGGCTGTAACTGTACTGAGGGGTGTGGCAAGTTCTGGGGCACAAGTCCTCAGTACTATTGCTGGGATCCTGTCAGGGCCCATAGCCTTTGCAGTATCCAGTACGTCTGACCTTTTCTTAATATTATGTGCAGTGAATTGAATGGGCTGAAGACTGGTATCTGTAATGCAGGGGACCACTGGAGGAGGCTGAGATGGATCATCTACTCAGCATTTCTGGCTGAAGGTTGCTGTGAAAGCTTCAGCCTTGTCTTTTGCACTGATGTGTTGGGCTCTTCCATCATTGAGGATGGGGAAAATTGTGGAGCCTCCTTCTCCAGTGAGTTGTTTAATTGTCCAACACCATTCACGACTGGATGTGGCAGGACTTCAGAGCTGAGATCTGATCTGTTGATTGTGGGATCACTGAGCTCTGTCTATCACTTGCTGCTTGTGACGTTTGGCATGCAAGTAGTCCTGTTTGAGACACTTCATTCCTGAAGAAGGGCTTATGCCCGAAACGTCGATTCTCCTGCTCCTTTGATGCTGCCTGACTTGCTGCGCTTTTCCAGCAACACATTTTTAAGCTCTGATCTCCAGCATTTGCAGTCCTCACTTTCTCCTCATTTTTAGGTATGCCTGGTGCTGCTCCTGACAGCCCTCCTGCACTCTGCATTGAACCAGGGTTAATCTCCTGGCTGGATGGTCATGGTTGAGTGGGGGATATGCCAGGCCATGAGGTTACAGATTGTGCTGGAGTACAGTTTTGCTACTGTTGACGGCTCGCAGTGCCTCATGGATGCCCGGGCTTGAGTGACTAGATCTGTTGGAAGTCTGTCCCATTTAGCATAGAGTTTCTGCCATACAACAGAATGGTGAGAATTCTCAACGTGAAGGCGGGACTTTGTCTCTACAAAGACTGTGTGGTGGTCACTCTTACCGATACTGTCATAGACAGATTCTTCTGCAGCTGGCAGACTGATAAGGACGAGGTCAAGTATGTTTTTCACACTTGTTGGATCCCTCAACACCTGCCGCAGACCCAGTCTCGCAGCAATGTCCCTCGGGACCTGACCAGCTCTATCAGGAGTATTGCTGCTGAGCCACTCTTGATGGTTGGACATTGAAATCCCTCACTCAGAGTATATTTTGTTCTCTTGACACTTGCAGTGCTTCCTCCAAGTGTTGTTCAACATGGAGGACTGATTCATCCGCCAAAGGAGGCCGGCACGTGGTAGTCAGCAGGGGGTGTCCTTGTCCTTGTCTTTAATCTGAAGCCACTAGACTTCCTGCGGTCCCAAGTCAATGTTGTGAACTCCCAGAGCAACCCTCCCCCCAACTGTACAGCACTCTGCCGCCACCTCTGCTGTGCCTGTCATTCCTGCCAGTGGGATTGGACACATCCAGGCACAGTGCTGGTGATGTCTGGGACATTGTCTGTAAGGTATGATTCCATGAGTATGACTGTATCGGGCTGTTACGGGATTAGTCTATGAGACAGCTATCCCAGATTTGGCACGAGCCTCCAGATGTTAGTAAGGTAGACTTTATTGGGTCAGTCTTCACGGATGAAAATACGGGTAACATCCCAACAATTCAAGAGAGTGAGGGGGCAGAGCTGAGCAGAGTAGCCATCACCAAGGAGAAGGCGCTAGAAAAACTGAATGTCCTGAAGCATTCAGACCAGATGAACTACACCCCAGCGTTCGAAAGGAGGTAGCTGAAGAGATAGTGGAGGTGTTAGTGATGATCTTTCACGAGAAGCAGGGAGGGTCCCAGAGGACTGGACATTCGCTAATGTGACACCCCTGTTTAAAAAGGGAGTAAGGCAAAAGGTGGAAAACTACAGACCGATTAGCCTAACCTCAGTCATGGGCAAGATCCTGGAATCCATTGTGAAGGATGAGATTTCTGAATACTTGAAGATGTATAGTAAAACAGGGCAAAGTCAGCATGGTTTCATCAAGGGGAAGTCATGCTTGGCAAATCTTAGAGTCAGAGAGATGTACAGCACGGAAACAGACCCTTCGGTCCAACCCGTCCATGCCGACCAGATATCCCAACCCAATCTAGTCCCACCTGCCAGCACCCGGCCTGTATCCCACCAAACCCTTCCCATTCATGTACCCATCCAAATGCCCCTTAAATGTTGCAATCGAATTGTTTGAGGAAGTAACAAGCCGGTTTTACCAATGAGAGCCAATGGATGTTATTTATCTGGACTTCAAGAAGGCCTTTGACAAGGTGCAACACAGGAGGCTACTGAGTAAGGTAAGGGCCCATGGTGTTAGAGGCAAAGTGCTGACATGGATAGAAGCTCTGCTGTCTGGCAGGAAGCAGAGAGTGGGGATAAAAGGGTCCTTCTCAGGATGGCAGCTGGTGACAGGTGGTGTTCGACAAGGGTCAGTGTTAGGACCACAACACTTTACTTTATACATTAATAATTTAGATGAAAAACTTACATATGGGGAACATTTGATGAATATGGGTCTCCACTCGATGGAGTTTAGAAGGGTGAGGGGGGATCTATCTGAAACATACAGAATACTGAATGGCCTGGACAGAGTGGATGTTAGGAAGATGTTTCCATTGGTAGGAGAGACTAGGACTCAAAGACACAGCCTTCGAGTAAAGGAAGATCTTTTAGAACGGAGATACGGAGAAATTTCTTCAGCCAGAGAGTGGTGAATCTATGGAATTCACTGCCACAGAAGGCTGTGGAGGCCAGGTCATTGAGTATATTTAAGACTGAGATAGATAGGTTCTTGAGCATCAAGGGGATCAAGGGTTACAGGGAGAAAGTGGGACAACGGTTGAGAAACGTATCAGCCATGATTGAATGGCGGAGCAGACCTGATGGGCTGAATGGCCCAATTTCTGCTCCAGTGTCTTATGGTCACATGCTTGACCGAGCTTTTTTTTATCATTATCCTTTCTAACTGTGCATGGGTCAATTCCAGATTGCCCATCTGGTTTCATTTCTTTGTTGAGACTTCATAGCGATTGATACATCTGAGTGGCTTGCTGGGACACAGTAACCATTCATGGATTAAGTTAAAATTTGGAAGATTATAAAGATCTCAAAAAATCCTGGGGTCAAAGGAGTGCACAAAACTAAGGACAAATGATGGTGTTTGAATGTGAAGTTTCAAAATGGAGGGGTTTTTGACAGGACGGTAGTGCAGGTTAGTAAATCAAAGTACACAGGAGCATTAGGGACACGTGAAGATGAGGGACACAGGAACATTAGGGACACGGGAACATGAGGGACACAGGAACATTAGGGACTGCGTACAGGAGCATTAGGGACACAGGAACATTAGGGACACATGAACATTAGGGAGACAGGAGCATTAGGGACACGTGAAGACTGGGACACAGGAACATTAGGGACACGGGAACATTAGGGACACAGGAACATTAGGGACTGCGTACAGGAGCATTAGGGACACAGGAACATTAGGGACATGTGAACATTAGGGACACAGGAACATTAGGGACACAGGAGCATTAGGTACATGGGAACATTAGGGACACAGGAACATTAGGGACATGGGAACATCAGGGACATGGGAACATTAGGGACACAGGAGCATTAGGTACATGGGAACATTAGGGACATGGGAACATTAGGGACACAGGAGCATTAGGTACATGGGAACATTAGGGGCACAGGAGCATTAGGGATACAGGAGCATTAGGGACACAGGAACATTAGGGACACAGGAGCATTAGGGACACAGCAGCATTAGGTATATGGGAACATTAGGGACACAGGAACATTAGGGACATGGGAACATTAGGGACATAGGAACATTAGGGACACAGAAACATTAGGGACACAGGAACATTAGGTACACAGGAACATTAGGGACACGTGAACATTAGGGACACAGGAACATTAGGGACATGGGAACATTAGGGACACGTGAACATTAGGGACATGGGAACATTAGGGACACAGGAACATTAGGGACACGGGAACATTAGGGACACGGGAACATTAGGGACACAGGAACATTAGGGACACGGGAACATGAGGGACACAGGAACATTAGGGACACAGGAACATTAGGGACATGGGAACATTAGGGACACGTGAACATTAGGGACACAGGAACATTAGGGACACAGGAACATTAGGGACATGGGAACATTAGGGACACAGAAACATTAGGGACACGTGAACATTAGGGACATGGGAACATTAGGGACACAGGAACATTAGGGACACGGGAACATTAGGGACATGGGAACATTAGGGACACAGGAACATTAGGGGCACGGGAACATTAGAGACATGGGAGCATTAGGGACACAGGAACATTAGGGACATGGGAACATTAGGGACATGGGAACATTAGGGACACAGGAACATTAGGGACATGGGAACATTAGGGACATGGGAACATTAGGGACACAGGAACATTAGGGACATGGGAACATTAGGGACACGGGAACATTAGGGACACAGGAACATTAGGGACATGGGAACATTAGGGACACCGGATCATTAGGGACACAGGAACATTAGGGACACGGGAACATTAGGGACACAGGAACATTAGGGACAGGTGAACATTAGGGACACGGGAACATTAGGGACATGGGAACATTAGGGACACGTGAACATTAGGGACACGGGAACATCAGGGACACGGGAACATTAGAGACACAGGAGCATTAGGGACAGGTGAACATTAGGGAGACAGGAACATTAGGGACACGGGAACATTAGGGACATGGGAACATTAGGGACACGGGAACATTAGGGACACAGGAACATTAGGGACATGGGAACATTAGGGACACGGGAACATTAGGGACTGCATACAGGAGCATTAGGGACATGGGAACATTAGGGACACGGGAACATTAGGGACACGGGAACAATAGGGACACGGGAACATTAGGGACTGCATACATGAGCATTAGGGACATGGGAACATTAGGGACATGGGAACATTAGGGACACGGGAACATTAGGGACATGGGAGCATCAGGGACAGAGGAACATTAGGGACATGGGAACATTAGGGACACAGGAACATTAGGGACACAGGAGCATTAGGGACACAGGAACATTAGGGACACAGGAGCATTAGGGACATGGGAACATTAGGGACACGGGAACATTAGGGACATGGGAGCATTAGGGACACAGGAATATTAGGGACACGTGAACATTAGGGACACGTGAACATTAGGGACATGGGAACATTAGGGACACAGAACCATGAGGGACACAGGAACATTAGGGACACGGGAACATTAGGGACACGGGAACATTAGGGACATGGGAGCATTAGGGACACAGGAACATTAGGGACATGTGAACATTAGGGACACGGGAACATTAGGGACATGGGAGCATTAGGGACACAGGAACATTAGGGACATGGGAACATTAGGGACATGGGAACATTAGGGACACGGGAACATTAGGGACTGCATACAGGAGCATTAGGGACATGGGAACATTAGGGACACGGGAATATTAGGGACTCGGGAACATTAGAGACATGGGAGCATTAGGGACACAGGAACATTAGGGACATGGGAACATTAGGGACATGGGAACATTAGGGACTGCCTACAGGAGCATTAGGGACATGGGAACATTAGGGACACGGGAACATTAGGGACACGAGAACATTAGGGACACAGTGGCATTAGGCCCATGGGAACATTAGGGGCACAGGAACATTTGGGACACAGGAACATTAGGGACACAGGAGCATTGGGGACACGGGAACATTAGGGACACAGGAACATTAGGGACATGGGAACATTAGGGACACAGAAACATTAGGGACACAGGAGCATTAGGGACACAGGAACATTAGGGACACGGGAACATTAGGGACACAGAAACTTTAGGGACACAGGAGCATTAGGGACATGGGAACATGAGGGACACAGGAACATTAGGTACACGGGAACATTAGGGACACAGGAACATTAGGGGCACAGGAACATTAGGGACATGGGAACATTAGGGACACGTGAACATTAGGGACACGGGAACATTAGGGACACAGGAACATTAGGGACACGGGAACATTAGGGAGACAGGAACATTAGGGACACGTGAACATAAGGGACACGGGAACATTAGGGACATGGGAGTATTAGGGACATGGGACCATTAGGGACATGGGAACATTAGGGACACGGGAACATTAGGGACATGGGAGTATTCGGGACACAGGAACATTAGGGACATGGGAACATTAGGGACATGGGAACATTAGAGACACGGGAACATTAGGGACTGCATACAGGAGCATTAGGGACATGGGAACATTAGGGACACCGGAACATTAGGGACACGGGAACATTAGGGACACGGGAACATTAGGGACTGCATACAGGAGCATTAGGGTCATGGGAACATTAGGGACATGGGAACATTAGGGACACGGGAACATTAGGGACATGGGAGCATTAGGGACAGAGGAACATTAGGGACATGCGAACATTAGGGACACAGAAACATTAGGGACACAGGAACATTAGGGACACAGGAGCATTAGGGACATGGGAACATTAGGGACACGGGAACATTAGGGACATGGGAGCATTAGGGACACAGGAACATTAGGGACAGGTGAACATTAGGGACATGGGAACATTAGGGACACAGAACCATTAGGGACGCAGGAACATTAGGGACACGGGAACATTAGGGACACGGGAATATTAGGGACATGGGAGCATTAGGGACACAGGAACATTCGGGACATGTGAACATTAGGGACACGGGAACATTAGGGACATGGGAGCATTAGGGACACAGGAACATTAGGGACATGGGAACATTAGGGACATGGGAACATTAGGGACTGCCTACAGGAGCATTAGGGACATGGGAACATTAGGGACACGGGAACATTAGGGACACGGGAACATTAGGGACACAGGGGCATTAGGCCCATGGGAACATTTGGGGCACAGGAACATTTGGGACACAGGAACATTAGGGACACAGGAGCATTGGGACACGGGAACATTAGGGATACAGGAACATTAGGGACATGGGAACATTAGGGACACAGAAACATTAGGGACACAGGAACATTAGGGACACAGGAACATTAGGTACACGGGAACATTAGGGACACAGGAACATTAGGGGCACAGGAACATTATGGACACAGGAACATTAGGGACACAGAAACATTAGGGACACAGGAGCATGAGGGACACAGGAACATTAGGGACACAGGAACATTAGGGACACAGGAACATTAGGGACACAGGAGCATTAGGTATATTTAAGACTGAGATAGATAGGTTCTTGAGCATCAAGGGGATCAAGCGTTACAGGGAGAAAGTGGGACAACGGTTGAGAAACGTATCAGCCATGATTGAATGGCGGAGCAGACCTGATGGGCTGAATGGCCCAATTTCTGCTCCAGTGTCTTATGGTCACATGCTTGACCGAGCTTTTTTTTTATCATTATCCTTTCTAACTGTGCATGGGTCAATTCCAGATTGCCCATCTGGTTTCATTTCTTTGTTGAGACTTCATAGCGATTGATACATCTGAGTGGCTTGCTGGGACACAGTAACCATTCATGGATTAAGTTAAAATTTGGAAGATTATAAAGATCTCAAAAAATCCTGGGGTCAAAGGAGTGCACAAAACTAAGGACAAATGATGGTGTTTGAATGTGAAGTTTCAAAATGGAGGGGTTTTTGACAGGACGGTAGTGCAGGTTAGTAAATCAAAGTACACAGGAGCATTAGGGACACGTGAAGATGAGGGACACAGGAACATTAGGGACACAGGAGCATTAGGGACACAGGAACATTAGGGACATGGGAACATTAGGGACACAGCAACATTAGGGACACAGGAGCATTAGGTACATGGGAACATTAGGGACACAGGAACATTAGGGACACAGGAGCATTAGGTACATGGGAACATTAGGTACACGGGAACATTAGGGACATGGGAGCATTAGGGACATGGGAACATTAGCGACACAGAAACATTAGGGACACAGGATCTTTAGGGACATGGGAACATGAGGGACACAGGAACATTAGGTACACGGGAACATTAGGGACACAGGAACATTAGGGGCACAGGAACATTAGGGACATGGGAACATTAGGGACACGGGAACATTAGGGACATGGGAGCATTAGGGACATGGGAGCATTAGGGATACGGGAACATTAGGGACTGCATACAGGAGCATTAGGGACATGGGAACATTAGGGACCCAGAAACATTAGGGACACAGGAACATTAGGGACACGGGAACAATAGGGACACGGGAACATTAGGGACATGGGAACATTAGGGACACGGGAACATTAGGGACATGGGAACATTAGGGACACGGGAACATTTGGGACACGGGAACATTAGGGACACAGGAGCATTAGGGACACGTGAACATTAGGGAGACAGGAACATTAGGGACACGGGAACATTAGGGACATGGGAACATTAGGGACACGGGAGTATTAGGGACATGGGATCATTAGGGACATGGGAACATTAGGGACACGGGAACATTAGGGACATGGGAGAATTCGGGACACAGGAACATTAGGGACATGGGAACATTAGGGACACGGGAACATTAGGGACATGGGAACATTAGGGACACGTGAACATTAGGGACACGGGAACATTAGGGACACGGGAACATTCGAGACACGGGAACATTAGGGACTGCATACAGGAGCATTAGGGACATGGGAACATTAGGGACACGGGAACATTTGGGACACGGGAACATTAGGGACACGGGAACATTAGGGACTGCATACAGGAGCATTAGGGTCATGGGAACATTAGGGACATGGGAACATTAGGGACACGGGAACATTAGGGACATGGGAGCATTAGGGACAGCGGAACATTAGGGACATGGGAACATTAGGGACACAGAAACATTAGGGACACAGGAACATAAGGGATGCAGGAGCATTAGGGACATGGGAACATTAGGGACACGGGAACATTAGGGACATGGGAGCATTAGGGACACAGGAACATTAGGGACACGTGAACATTAGGGACACAGGAACATTAGGGACACGTGAACATTAGGGACAGGTGAACATTAGGGACATGGGAACATTAGGGACACAGAACCATTAGGGACACAGGAACATTAGGGACACGGGAACATTAGGGACATGGGAACATTAGGGACACAGAAACATTAGGGACACAGGAACATAAGGGATGCAGGAGCATTAGGGACATGGGAGCATTAGGGACACAGGAACATTAGGAACATGGGAACATTAGGGACACGGGAACATGAGGGACATGGGAGCATTAGGGACACCGGAACATTAGGGACATGGGAACATTAGGGACATGGGAACATTAGGGACACGGGAACATTAGGGACTGCATACAGGAGCATTAGGGAGATGGGAACATTAGGGACACAGGAACATTAGGGACACGGGAACATTAGGGACATGGGAGCATTAGGGACACAGGAACATTAGGGACATGGGAACATTAGGGACATGGGAACATTAGAGACACGGGAACATTAGGGACACAGGGGCATTAGGGCCATGGGAACATTAGGGGCATAGGAACATTTGGGACACAGGAGCATTAGGTACATAGGAACATTAGGTACACGGGAACATTAGGGACATGGGAGCATTAGGGACACAGGAACATTAGCGACACAGAAACATTAGGGACACAGGAACATTAGGGGCACAGGAACATTAGGGACATGGGAACATTAGGGACACGGGAACATTAGGGACATGGGAGCATTAGGGACAGGGGAACATTAGGGACACGGGAACATTAGGGACTGCATACAGGAGCATTACGGAACGGGAACATTAGGGACACGGGAACATTAGGGACACAGGAACATTAGGGACACATAAGCATTAGGTACACAGGAACATTAGGGACACAGAAACATTAGGGACACAGAAACATTAGGGACACAGGAACATGAGGGACACAGGAACATTAGGTACACGGGAACATTAGGGACACAGGAGCATTAGGGACACAGGAACATTAGGGACACAGGAACATTAGGTACACGGGAACATTAGGGACACAGGAACATTAGGGACACAGGAGCATTAGGGACACGGGAACATTAGGTACACAGGAACATTAGGGGCACAGGAACATTAGGGACATGGGAGCATTAGGGACATGGGAACATTAGGGACACAGGAACATTAGGGACACAGGAGCATTAGGGACATGGGAACATTAGGGACACGGGAACATTAGGGACACGGGAACATTAGGGACATGGGAGTATTAGGGACATGGGACCATTAGGGACATGGGAACATTAGGGACACGGGAACATTAGGGACACAGGAACATTAGAGACATGGGAGTATTCAGGACACAGGAACATTAGGGACATGGGAACATTAGGGACATGGGAACATTAGAGACACGGGAACATTAGGGACTGCATACAGGAGCATTAGGGACATGGGAACATTAGGGACACGGGAACATTAGGGACACGGGAACATTAGGGACACGGGAACATTAGGGACTGCATACAGGAGCATTAGGGCCATGGGAACATTAGGGACATGGGAACATTAGGGACACGGGAACATTAGGGACATGGGAGCATTAGGGACAGAGGAACATTAGGGACATGGGAACATTAGGGACACAGAAACATTAGGGACACAGGAACATTAGGGACACAGGAGCATTAGGGACATGGGAACATTAGGGACACTGGAACATTAGGGACATGGGAGCATTAGGGACACAGGAACATTAGGGACACGTGAACATTAGGGACACAGGAACATTAGGGACACGTGAACATTAGGGACACGTGAACATTAGGGACATGGGAACATTAGGGACACAGAACCATTAGGGACACAGGAACATTAGGGACACGGGAACATTAGGGACACGGGAATATTAGGGACATGGGAGCATTAGGGACACAGGAACATTCGGGACATGTGAACATTAGGGACACGGGAACATTAGGGACATGGGAGCATTAGGGACACAGGAACATTAGGGACATGGGAACATTAGGGACATGGGAACATTAGGGACTGCCTACAGGAGCATTAGGGACATGGGAACATTAGGGACACGGGAACATTAGGGACAGGGAACATTAGGGACACAGGGGCATTAGGCCCATGGGAACATTAGGGGCACAGGAACATTTGGGACACAGGAACATTAGGGACACAGGAGCATTGGGACACGGGAACATTAGGGATACAGGAACATTAGGGACATGGGAACATTAGGGACACAGAAACATTAGGGACACAGGAACATTAGGGACACAGGAACATTAGGGACACGGGAACATTAGGGACACAGGAACATTAGGGGCACAGGAACATTATGGACACAGGAACATTAGGGACACAGAAACATTAGGGACACAGGAGAATGAGGGACACAGGAACATTGGGTATATGGGAACATTAGGGACACAGGAGCATTAGGTATATTTAAGACTGAGATAGATAGGTTCTTGAGCATCAAGGGGATCAAGCGTTACAGGGAGAAAGTGGGACAACGGTTGAGAAACGTATCAGCCATGATTGAATGACGGAGCAGACCTGATGGGCTGAATGGCCCAATTTCTGCTCCAGTGTCTTATGGTCACATGCTTGTCCGAGCTTTTTTTTATCATTATCCTTTCTAACTGTGCATGGGTCAATTCCAGATTGCCCATCTGGTTTCATTTCTTTGTTGAGACTTCATAGCGATTGATACATCTGAGTGGCTTGCTGGGACACAGTAACCATTCATGGATTAAGTTAAAATTTGGAAGATTATAAAGATCTCAAAAATTCCTGGGGTCAAAGGAGTGCACAAAACTAAGGACAAATGATGGTGTTTGAATGTGAAGTTTCAAAATGGAGGGGTTTTTGACAGGACGGGAGTGCAGCTTAGTAAATCAAAGTACACAGGAGCATTAGGGACACGTGAAGATGAGGGACACAGGAACATTAGGGACACAGGAGCATTAGGGACACAGGAACATTAGGGACATGGGAACATTAGGGATACAGCAACATTAGGGACACAGGAGCATTAGGTACATGGGAACATTAGGGACACAGGAACATTAGGGACACAGGAGCATTAGGTACATGGGAACATTAGGTACACGGAACATTAGGGACATGGGAGCATTAGGGACATGGGAACATTAGCGACACAGAAACATTAGGGACACAGGAACATTAGGGACATGGGAACATGAGGGACACAGGAACATTAGGTACACGGGAACATTAGGGACACAGGAACATTAGGGGCACAGGAACATTAGGGACATGGGAACATTAGGGACATGGGAACATTAGGGACACGGGAACATTAGGGACATGGGAGCATTAGGGACATGGGAGCATTAGGGATACGGGAACATTAGGGACTGCATACAGGAGCATTAGGGACATGGGAACATTAGGGACACAGAAACATTAGGGACACAGGAACATAAGGGATGCAGGAGCATTAGGGACATGGGAGCATTAGGGACACAGGAACATTAGGGACATGGGAACATTAGGGACACGGGAACATGAGGGACATGGGAGCATTAGGGACACAGGAACATTAGGGACATGGGAACATTAGGGACATGGGAACATTAGGGACACGGGAACATTAGGGACTGCATACAGGAGCATTAGGGAGATGGGAACATTAGGGACACGGGAACATTAGGGACACGGGAACATTAGGGACATGGGAGCATTAGGGACACAGGAACATTAGGGACATGGGAACATTAGGGACATGGGAACATTAGAGACACGGGAACATTAGGGACACAGGGGCATTAGGGCCATGGGAACATTAGGGGCATAGGAACATTTGGGACACAGGAGCATTAGGTACGTAGGAACATTAGGTACACGGGAACATTAGGGACATGGGAGCATTAGGGACACAGGAACATTAGCGACACAGAAACATTAGGGACACAGGAACATTAGGGACATGGGAACATTAGGGACACAGGAACATTAGGGGCACAGGAACATTAGGGACATGGGAACATTAGGGACACGGGAACATTAGGGACATGGGAGCATTAGGGACAGGGGAACATTAGGGACACGGGAACATTAGGGACTGCATACAGGAGCATTACGGAACGGGAACATTAGGGACACGGGAACATTAGGGACACAGGAACATTAGGGACACATAAGCATTAGGTACACAGGAACATTAGGGACACAGAAACATTAGGGACACAGAAACATTAGGGACACAGGAACATGAGGGACACAGGAACATTAGGTACACGGGAACATTAGGGACACAGGAGCATTAGGGACACAGGAACATTAGGGACACAGGAACATTAGGTACACGGGAACATTAGGGACACAGGAACATTAGGGACACAGGAGCATTAGGGACACGGGAACATTAGGTACACAGGAACATTAGGGGCACAGGAACATTAGGGACATGGGAGCATTAGGGACATGGGAACATTAGGGACACAGGAACATTAGGGACACAGGAGCATTAGGGACATGGGAACATTAGGGACACGGGAACATTAGGGACACGGGAACATTAGGGACATGGGAGTATTAGGGACATGGGACCATTAGGGACATGGGAACATTAGGGACATGGGAACATTAGGGACACAGGAACATTAGAGACATGGGAGTATTCAGGACACAGGAACATTAGGGACATGGGAACATTAGGGACATGGGAACATTAGAGACACGGGAACATTAGGGACTGCATACAGGAGCATTAGGGACATGGGAACATTAGGGACACGGGAACATTAGGGACACGGGAACATTAGGGACTGCATACAGGAGCATTAGGGTCATGGGAACATTAGGGACATGGGAACATTAGGGACACGGGAACATTAGGGACATGGGAGCATTAGGGACAGAGGAACATTAGGGACATGGGAACATTAGGGACACAGAAACATTAGGGACACAGGAACATTAGGGACACAGGAGCATTAGGGACATGGGAACATTAGGGACACGGGAACATTAGGGACATGGGAGCATTAGGGACACAGGAACATTAGGGACACGTGAACATTAGGGACACAGGAACATTAGGGACACGTGAACATTAGGGACACGTGAACATTAGGGACATGGGAACATTAGGGACACAGAACCATTAGGGACACAGGAACATTAGGGACACGGGAACATTAGGGACACGGGAATATTAGGGACATGGGAGCATTAGGGACACAGGAACATTCGGGACATGTGAACATTAGGGACACGGGAACATTAGGGACATGGGAGCATTAGGGACACAGGAACATTAGGGACATGGGAACATTAGGGACATGGGAACATTAGGGACTGCCTACAGGAGCATTAGGGACATGGGAACATTAGGGACACGGGAACATTAGGGACAGGGAACATTAGGGACACAGGGGCATTAGGCCCATGGGAACATTAGGGGCACAGGAACATTTGGGACACAGGAACATTAGGGACACAGGAGCATTGGGACACGGGAACATTAGGGATACAGGAACATTAGGGACATGGGAACATTAGGGACACAGAAACATTAGGGACACAGGAACATTAGGGACACAGGAACATTAGGGACACGGGAACATTAGGGACACAGGAACATTAGGGGCACAGGAACATTATGGACACAGGAACATTAGGGACACAGAAACATTAGGGACACAGGAGAATGAGGGACACAGAAACATTAGGGACACAGGAACATTAGGGACACAGGAGCATTAGGTATATTTAAGACTGAGATAGATAGGTTCTTGAGCATCAAGGGGATCAAGCGTTACAGGGAGAAAGTGGGACAACGGTTGAGAAACGTATCAGCCATGATTGAATGGCGGAGCAGACCTGATGGGCTGAATGGCCCAATTTCTGCTCCAGTGTCTTATGGTCACATGCTTGTCCGAGCTTTTTTTTTATCAATATCCTTTCTAACTGTGCATGGGTCAATTCCAGATTGCCCATCTGGTTTCATTTCTTTGTTGAGACTTCATAGCGATTGATACATCTGAGTGGCTTGCTGGGACACAGTAACCATTCATGGATTAAGTTAAAATTTGGAAGATTATAAAGATCTCAAAAATTCCTGGGGTCAAAGGAGTGCACAAAACTAAGGACAAATGATGGTGTTTGAATGTGAAGTTTCAAAATGGAGGGGTTTTTGACAGGACGGTAGTGCAGGTTAGTAAATCAAAGTACACAGGAGCATTAGGGACACGTGAAGATGAGGGACACAGGAACATTAGGGACACAGGAGCATTAGGGACACAGGAACATTAGGGACATGGGAACATTAGGGATACAGCAACATTAGGGACACAGGAGCATTAGGTACATGGGAACATTAGGGACACAGGAACATTAGGGACACAGGAGCATTAGGTACATGGGAACATTAGGTACACGGAACATTAGGGACATGGGAGCATTAGGGACATGGGAACATTAGCGACACAGAAACATTAGGGACACAGGAACATTAGGGACATGGGAACATGAGGGACACAGGAACATTAGGTACACGGGAACATTAGGGACACAGGAACATTAGGGGCACAGGAACATTAGGGACATGGGAACATTAGGGACATGGGAACATTAGGGACACGGGAACATTAGGGACATGGGAGCATTAGGGACATGGGAGCATTAGGGATACGGGAACATTAGGGACTGCATACAGGAGCATTAGGGACATGGGAACATTAGGGACCCAGAAACATTAGGGACACAGGAACATTAGGGACACGGGAACATTAGGGACACGGGAACATTAGGGACATGGGAACATTAGGGACACGGGAACATTAGGGACATGGGAACATTAGGGACACGTGAACATTAGGGACACGGGAACATTAGGGACACGGGAACATTAGGGACACAGGAGCATTAGGGACACGTGAACATTAGGGAGACAGGAACATTAGGGACACGGGAACATTAGGGACATGGGAACATTAGGGACACGGGAGTATTAGGGACATGGGATCATTAGGGACATGGGAACATTAGGGATACGGGAACATTAGGGACATGGGAGAATTCGGGACACAGGAACATTAGGGACATGGGAACATTAGGGACATGGGAACATTAGAGACACGGGAACATTAGGGACTGCATACAGGAGCATTAGGGACATGGGAACATTAGGGACACGGGAACATTAGGGACACGGGAACATTAGGGACACAGGAACATTAGGGACATGGGAACATTAGGGACACGTGAACATTAGGGACACGGGAACATTAGGGACATGGGAGCATTAGGGACAGCGGAACATTAGGGACATGGGAACATTAGGGACACAGAAACATTAGGGACACAGGAACATAAGGGACACAGGAGCATTAGGGACATGGGAACATTAGGGACACGGGAACATTAGGGACATGGGAGCATTAGGGACACAGGAACATTAGGGACACGTGAACATTAGGGACACAAAAACATTAGGGACACGTGAACATTAGGGACAGGTGAACATTAGGGACATGGGAACATTAGGGACACGGGAACATTAGGGACACAGGAACATTAGGGACATGGGAACATTAGGGACACGTGAACATTAGGGACACGGGAACATTAGGGACACGGGAACATTAGGGACACGGGAACATTAGGGACATGGGAGCATTAGGGACACAGGAACATTAGGGACATGGGAACATTAGGGACACGGGAACATTAGGGACATGGGAGCATTAGGGACACAGGAACATTAGGGACATGGGAACATTAGGGACATGGGAACATTAGGGACACGGGAACATTAGGGACTGCATACAGGAGCATTAGGGACATGGGAACATTAGGGACACAGGAACATTAGGGACACGGGAACATTAGGGACATGGGAGCATTAGGGACACAGGAACATTAGGGACATGGGAACATTAGAGACACGGGAACATTAGGGACACAGGGGCATTAGGGCCATGGGAACATTAGGGGCATAGGAACATTTGGGACACAGGAGCATTAGGAAAATAGGAACATTAGGTACACGGGAACATTAGGGACATGGGAGCATTAGGGACACAGGAACATTAGCGACACAGAAACATTAGGGACACAGGAACATTAGGGACATGGGAACATTAGGGACACAGGAACATTAGGGACACAGGAACATTAGGGGCACAGGAACATTAGGGACATGGGAACATTAGGGACACGGGAACATTAGGGACATGGGAGCATTAGGGACAGGGGAACATTAGGGACACGGGAACATTAGGGACTGCATACAGGAGCATTACGGAACGGGAACATTAGGGACACGGGAACATTAGGGACACAGGAACATTAGGGACACATAAGCATTAGGTACACAGGAACATTAGGGACACAGAAACAGAAGGGACACAGAAACATTAGAGACACAGGAGCATGAGGGACACACGAACATTAGGTACACGGGAACATTAGGGACACAGGAGCATTAGGGACACAGGAACATTAGGGACACAGGAACATTAGGTACACGGGAACATTAGGGACACAGGAACATTAGGGACACAGGAGCATTAGGTACATGGGAACATTAGGGACACAGAAACATGAGGGACACAGGAACATTAGGTACATGGGAACATTAGGGACACAGAAACATTAGGGACACAGGAACATTAGGGACACAGGAGCATTAGGGACACGGGAACATTAGGGACACAGGAACATTAGGGACACAGGAGCATTAGGTACATGGGAACATTAGGGACACAGGAACATTAGGGACACAGGAGCATTAGGTACATGGGAACATTAGGGACACAGAAACATTAGGGACACAGGAACATTAGGGGCACAGGAACATTAGGGACATGGGAACATTAGGGACACAGGAACATTAGGGACACAGGAGCATTAGGGACATGGGAACATTAGGGTCACAGTAGCATTAAGGACACTGGAGCATTAGGGACATGGGAGCATTAGGGACATGGGAACATTAGGGACACGGGAACATTAGGTACAGCATACAGGAGCATTAGGGACACAGGAGCATTAGGGACATAGGAACATTAGGGACACAGGAGCATTAGAGACATAGGAACATTAGGGACACAGGAACATTAGGGACACAGGAGCATTAGAGACATAGGAACATTAGGGACACAGGAACATTAGGGACACAGGAGCATTAGGGACATGGGAACATTAGGGACACAGGAGCATTAGGGACACAGGAACATTAGGGACACAGGAGCAATAGGGACACAGGAACATTAGGGACACAGGAGCATTAGGGACCAAGGAACATTAGGGACACAGGAACATTAGGGACACAGGAGCATTAGGGACATGGGAACATTAGGGACACAGGAACATTAGGGACACAGGAGCATTAGGGACATGGGAACATTAGGGACACAGGAGCATTAGGGACACAGGAAAATTAGGGACACAGGAGCATTAGGGACATGGGAACATTAGGGACACAGGAGCATTAGGGACACAGGAACATTAGGGACATGGGAACATTAGGGACACAGGAGCATTAGGGACACAGGAACATTAGGGACACAGAAGCATTAGGGACATGGGAACATTAGGGACATGGGAACATTAGGGACACAGAAACATTAGGGACACAGAAACATTAGGTACATGGGAACATATGGGACATGGGAACATTAGGGACACAGAAACATTAGGGACACTGGAACATTAGGGACATGGGAACATTAGGGACATAGGAACATTAGGGACACAGAAACATTAGGGACACAGAAACATTAGGTACACGGGAACATTAGGGACACAGAAACATTAGGGACACAGGAACATTAGGGACACAGAAACATTAGGGACACAGGAACATTAGGGACACGGGAACATTAGGGACGCAGAAACATTACGTACATGGGAACATTAGGGACACAGGAACATGAGGGACATGGGAACATGAGGGACACAGGAACATTAGGGACACAGGAGCATGAGGGACACAGGAACATTAAGGACACAGGAGCATTAGGGACATGGGAGCATGAGGGACACAGGAGCATTAGGGACACAGGAACATTAGGGATACAGGAGCATTAGGGACATGGGAACATTAGGGACACAGGAGCATTAGGTACACGGGAACATTAGGGACACAGAAACATTAGGGACACAGGAACATTAGGTACACGGGAACATTAGGGACACAGGAGCATTAGGGACACAGGAACATTAGGGACACAGGAACATTAGGTACACGGGAACATTAGGGACACAGGAACATTGGGGACACAGGAGCATTAGGGACACGGGAACATTAGGGACACAGGAACATTAGGGACACAGGAGCATTAGGTACATGGGAACATTAGGGACACAGAAACATGAGGGACACAGGAGCATTAGGGGCACAGGAACATTAGGGACATGGGAGCATTAGGGACATGGGAACATTAGGGACACAGGAACATTAGGGACACAGGAGCATTAGGGACATGGGAACATTAGGGACACAGGAGCATTAAGGACACTGGAGCATTAGGGACATGGGAGCATTAGGGACATGGGAACATTAGGGACACGGGAACATTATGGACAGCATACAGGAGCATTAGGGACACAGGAGCATTAGGGACACAGGAACATTAGGGACACAGGAGCATTAGAGACATAGGAACATTAGGGACACAGGAACATTAGGGACACAGGAGCATTAGAGACATAGGAACATTAGGGACACAGGAACATTAGGGACACAGGAGCATTAGGGACATGGGAACATTAGGGACACAGGAGCATTAGGGACACAGGAACATTAGGGACACAGGAGCAATAGGGACACAGGAGCATTAGAGACATAGGAACATTAGGGACACAGGAACATTAGGGACACAGGAGCATTAGAGACATAGGAACATTAGGGACACAGGAACATTAGGGACACAGGAGCATTAGGGACACAGGAGCATTAGGGACACAGGAACATTAGGGACACAGGAGCATTAGAGACATAGGAACATTAGGGACACAGGAACATTAGGGACACAGGAGCATTAGAGACATAGGAACATTAGGGACACAGGAACATTAGGGACACAGGAGCATTAGGGACATGGGAACATTAGGGACACAGGAGCATTAGGGACACAGGAACATTAGGGACACAGGAGCAATAGGGACACAGGAACATTAGGGACACAGGAGCATTAGGTACACGGGAACATTAGGGACACAGGAACATTAGGGTCACAGGAGCATTAGGGACATGGGAACATTAGGGACACAGGAGCATTAGGGACACAGGAACATTAGGGACACAGGAGCATTAGGGACATGGGAACATTAGGGACACAGGAGCATTAGGGACACAGGAACATTAGGGACATGGGAACATTAGGGACACAGGAGCATTGGGGACACAGGAACATTAGGGACACAGGAGCATTAGGGACATGGGAACATTAGGGACATGGGAACATTAGGGACACAGAAACATTAGGGACACAGAAACATTAGGTACACGGGAACATATGGGACATGGGAACATTAGGGACACAGGAACATTAGGGACACTGGAACATTAGGGACATGGGAACATTAGGGACATAGGAACATTAGGGACACAGAAACATTAGGGACTCAGAAACATTAGGTACACGGGAACATTAGGGACACAGAAACATTAGGGACACAGGAACATTAGGGACACAGAAACATTAGGGACACAGGAACATTAGGGACACGGGAACATTAGGGACGCAGAAACATTACGTACATGGGAACATTAGGATCACAGGAACATGAGGGACATGGGAACATGAGGGACACAGGAACATTAGGGACACAGGAGCATGAGGGACACAGGAACATTTGGGACACAGGAGCATTAGGGACATGGGAACATGAGGGACACAGGAGCATTAGGGACACAGGAACATGAGGGATACAGGAGCATTAGGGACATGGGAACATTAGGGACACAGGAGCATTAGGGACACAGGAACGTTAGGGACACAGGAGCATTAGGGACACAGGAACATTAGGTACATGGGAACATTAGGGACACCAGAGCATTAGGTACACGGGAACATTAGGGATACAGGGACATTAGGGACATGGGAACATTAGGGACACAGGAACATTAGGGACACAGGAACATTAGGGATACAGGAACATTAGGGACACAGGAGCATTAGGGACACAGGAACATTAGGGACACAGGAACATTAGGGACATGGGAACATTAGGGACACAGGAACATTAGGGAAACAGGAGCATTAGGTACACGGGAACATTAGGGACACAGGAGCATGAGGGACACAGGAACATTAGGGACACAGGAACATTAGGGACATGGGAACATTAGGGACACAGGAACATTAGGGACACAGGAGCATTAGGTTCACGGGAACATTAGGGACACGGGAGCATTAGGTACATGGGAACATTAGGAACAAAGGATCATTAGGGACACAGGAGCATTAGGGACACAGGAACATAAGGGACACAGGAGCATTAGGTACATCGGAACAGTAGGAACACAGGAACATTAGGGACACAGGAACATTAGGGACACAGGAACATTTTGTACATGGGAACATTAGGTACACAGGAGCATTAATGACATGGAAACATTAGGAACACAGGAACATTAGGGACACAGGAACATTAGGGAATCAGGAACATTTGGTACATGGGAACATAAGGGACATGGGAACATTAGCGATACAGGAGCATTAGGGACACGGGAACATTAGGGACACGGGAACATTAGGGACACAGGAGCAGTAGGGACACAGGAACGTTAGGGACACAGGATCATTAGGTACATGGGAACATTAGGGACACCGGAACATTAAGTACATGGGAACATTAGGGACACGGGAACGTTAGGGACACAGGATCATTAGGTCCATGGGAACATTTGGGGCACCGGAACGTTAGGGACATGGGAACATTTGGGACACGGGAACGTTAGGGACACAGGATCATTAGGTACATGGGAACATTAGGGACACCGGAACATTAGGAACATGGGAACATTAGGGACACGGGAACATTAGGTACATGGGAACATTAGGGACACCGGAACATTAGGTACATGGGAACATTAGGGACACGGGAACATTAGGGACACAGGAACATTAGGGACACAGGATCATTAGGGACATGGGAACATTAGGGACATGGGAAGGTTTGGGACACAGGACCATTAGGTACATGGGAACATTAGGGACACAGGAGCATTAGGGACACAGGAACATTAGGGACATGGGAACATAAGGTACATGGGAACATTAGGGACACAGGAACATTAGGTACATGGGAACATTAGGGGCACAGGAACATTAGGGACATGGGAACTTTAGGGACACAGGAGCATTAGGGACATGGGAACTTTAGGGACACAGGAGCATTAGGGACACAGGAACATTAGGGGCACAGGAACATTCGGGATACAGAAACATTAGGGACACGGGAACATTAGGGACACAGGAACATTAGGGACAGAGAAACATTAGCGACACGGGAACATTAGGGACACAGAAACATTAGGGACACAGGAACATTAGGGACACAGGAGCATTATGGACATGGGAACATTAGGGACACAGAAACATTAGGGACACAGGAACATTAGGGACACAGGAACATTAGGTACATGGGAACATTAGGGACACAGGAACATTAGGAACACAGAAACATTAGGGACACAGGAACATTAGGGACACAGGAGCATTAGTTACACGGGAACATTAGGGACACAGAAACATTAGGGACACAGGAACATTAGGGACACAGGAGCATTAGGGACATGGGAATGTTAGGGACACAGAATAATTAGGGACTCAGGAACATTAGGGACACTGGAACATTAGGTACATGGGAACATTAGGTACACAGAAACATTAGGGACACAGGAACATTAGGGACACAGGAGCATTAGGGACACAGGAACATTAGGGACACAGGAGCATTAGGGACACAGGAGCATTTGGGACACAGGAACATTAGGTACACGGGAACATTAGGGACACAGGAACATTAGGGACACAGGAGCATTAGGGACATGGGAACATCAGGGACACAGGAACATTAGGGACACAGGAGCATTAGGGACACAGGAACATTAGGGACACAGGAGCATTAGGTACATGGGAACATTAGGGACACAGGAACATTAGGGACACAGGAGCATTAGGGACACAGGAACATTAGGGACACAGAAACATTAGGGACACAGGAGCGTTAGGGACATGGGAACATTAGGGACACAGGAACATTAGGGACACAGGAACATTAGGTACATGGGAACATTAGGTACATGGGAACATTAGGGACACAGGAACATTAGGTACACGGGAACATTAGGGACACAGGAACTTTAGGGGCACAGGAACATTAGGGACACAGGAACATTAGGTACATGGGAACATTCGGGACACGGTAACATTAGGGACACAGGAACATTAGGGACATGGGAACATTAGGGACACAGAAACATTAAGTACATGGGAACATTAGGGACACAGGAACGTTAGGGACACAGGAACATTAGGGACACAGGAACATTAGGTACATGGGAACATTAGGGACACGGGAACATTAGGGACACAGGAACATTAGGGACACAGGAACCTTTGGGACACAGGAACATTAGGGACATGGGAACATTAGGGACACAGAAACATTAAGTACATGGGAACATTAGGTACATGGGTACACGAGGGACACAGAAACATTAGGGACACAGGAACATTAGGTACACAGGAAGATTCGGTACACAGGAACATGAGGTACATGGGAACATTAGGGACACGGGAACATTAGGGACAACAAAAACATTAGGGACACAGGAACATTAGGGACACAGAAACATTAGGGACACGGGAACATTAGGGACACAGAAACATTAGGGACACAGGAACATTAGGGACACAGGAGCATTAGTGACACGGGAACATTAGGGACACAGGAACATTAGGGACACGGGAACATTAGGGACACAGAAACATTAGGGACACAGGAACATTAGGGACACAGAAACATTAGGGACGCTGGAACATTAGGGACACAGGAACATTAGGGACACAGAAACATTAGCGACACGGGAACATTAGGGACACAGAAACATTAGGGACACAGGAACAGTAGGGACACAGGAGCATTATGGGCATGGGAACATTAGGGACACAGAAACATTAGGGACACAGGAACATTACGGACACAGGAACATTGGGTATATGGGAACATTAGGGACACAGGAACATTAGGAACACAGAAACATTAGGTACACAGGAATATTAGGGACACAGGAACATTAGTTACACGGGAACATTAGGGACACAGGAACATTACGGACACAGGAGCATTAGGGACATGGAAACATGAGGGACACAGGAACATTAGGGACACAGGAACATTAGGGACAAAGGAGCATTAGGGACATGGGAACATTAGGGACACAGGAACATTAGGGACACGGGAACATTAGGGACACAGGAGCAGTAGGGACACAGGAGCATTAGGGACACAGGAACATTAGGGACACAGGAACATTAGGGACACGGGAACATTAGGGACACAGGAGCAGTAGGGACACAGGAATATTAGGTACATGGGAACATTAGGGACACAGGAGCATTAGGGACAGAGGAGCATTAGGGACACAGGAACATTAGGGACACAGTAGCATTAGGGACACAGGAACATTAGGGACACGGGAACATTAGGGACACAGGAGCAGTAGTGACACAGGAACATTAGGGACACAGGAACGTTAGGGACACAGGAGCATTAGGTACACGGGAACATTAGGGACACAGGAACATTAGGGACACAGGAGCATTAGGGACATGGGAACATTAGGGACACAGAAACATTAGGGACACAGGAACATTAGGGACATGGGAACATTAGGGTCATGGGAACATTAGGGACACAGGAACATTAGGGACACGGGAGCATTACAGACACAGGAACATTAGGGACACAGGAACATTAGGGACACAGGAGCATTAGGACATGGGAACATTAGGGACACAGAAACATTAGGGACACAGGAACATTAGGGACACAGGAGCATTAGGGACCAAGGAACATTAGGGACACAGAAACATTAGGGCCACAGGAACATTAGGGACACAGGAGCATTAGGGACACGGGAACATTAGGGAAACAGGAACATTAGGGACACGGGAACATTAGGGACACAGAAACATTAGGGACACAGGAGCATTCGGGACATGGGAACATTAGGGACACAGAAACATGAGGGACACAGGAACATTAGGGACACAGAAACTTTAGGGACACGGGAACATTAGGGACACAGGAACATTAGGGACACAGAAACATTAGGGACACGGGAACATTAGGGACACAGGAACATTAGAGACACAGAAACATTTGGGACACAGGAACATTAGGGACACAGAAACATTAGGGACACAGGAACATTAGGGACACAGGAGCATTAGGGACATGGGAACATTAGGGACACAGAAACATTAGGGACACAGGAACATTAGGGACACAGGAGCATTAGGGACACAGAACCATTAGGGACACAGGAACATTAGGGACACAGGAGCATTAGGGACATGGGAACATTAGGGACACAGAAACATTCGGGACACAGGAACATTAGGGCCACAGGAACATTAGGTACACGGGAACATTAGGGACACAGAAACATTAGGGAAACAGAAACATTAGGGACACAGGAACATTAGGGACACAGGAGCATTATGGAGATGGGAACATAAGGGACACAGGAACATTAGGGACACAGGAACATTAGGGACACAGGAGCATTAGGGACACAGGAACATTAGGGACACAGGAACATTAGGGACATGGGAACATTCGGGACACAGGAACATTAGGGACACAAGAGCATTAGTGACACGGGAACATTAGGGACACAGGAACATTAGGGACACAGGAACATTAGGGACATGGGAACATTCGGGACACAGAAACATTAGGGACACAGGAACATTAGGGGCACCGAAACATTAGGGACACGGGAACATTAGGGACACAGGAACATTAGGGACACAGAAACATTAGCGACACGGGAACATTAGGGACACAGGAACATTAGGGGCACAGAAACATTAAGGACACAGGAACATTAGGGACACAGGGGCATTATGGACATGGGAACATTAGGGACACAGAAACATTAGGGACACAGGAACATTAGGGACACAGGAACATTAGGTACATGGGAACATTAGGGACATGGGAACATTAGGGACACAGGAACATTGGGGACACGGGAGAATTACAGACACAGGAACATTAGGGAAACAGGAACATTAGGGACATGGGAACATTAGGGACACAGGAACATTAGGGACACAGGAGCATGAGGGACACGGGAACATTAGGGACACAGGAACATTGGGAACACAGGAGCATGAGGGACACGGGAACATTAGGGAAACAGGAACTTTAGGGACACGGGAACATTAGGGACACAGGAACATTAGGGACACAGGAGCATTAGGGACATGGGAACAGTAGGGACACAGAAACATGAGGGACACAGGAACATTAGGGACACAGAAACTTTAGGGACACGGGAACATTAGGGACACAGAAACATTAGGGACACAGAAACATTAGGGACACAGGAAAATTAGGGACACAGAAACATTTGGGACACAGGAACATGAGGGACACAGGAGCATTAGGGACATGGGAACATTAGGGACACAGAAACATTAGGGACACAGGAACATTAGGGACACAGGAGCATTAGGGACCAAGGAACATTAGGGACACAGAAATATTTGGGACACAGGAACATTAGGGCCACAGGAGCATTAGGGACACAGAACCATTAGGGACACAGGAACATTAGGGACACAGGAGCATTAGGGACATGTGAACATTAGGGACACAGAAACATTACGGACACAGGAACATTAGGTACACGGGAACATTAGGGACACAGGATCATTATGGAGATGGGAACATAAGGGACACAGAAACATGAGGGACACAGGAACATTAGGGACACAGGAACATTAGGGACACAGGAGCATTAGGGACACAGGAACATTAGGGAAACAGGAACATTAGGGACATGGGAACATTAGGGACACAGGAACATTAGGGACACAGGAGCATTAGTGACACGGGAACATGAGGGACACAGGAACATTAGGGACACAGGAACATTAGGGACATGGGAACACTAGGGACACAGAAACGTTAGGGACACAGGAACATTAGGGACACAGAAACATTAGGGACACGGGAACATTAGGGGCACAGGAACATTAGGGACACAGAAACATTAGCGACACGGAAACATTAGGGACACAGAAACATTAGGGACACAGGAACATTAGGGACACAGGAGCATTACGGACATGGGAACATTAGGGACACAGAAACATTAGGGACACAGGAACATTAGGGACACAGGAACATTAGGTACATGGGAACATTAGGGACACAGGAACATTAGGAACACAGAAACATTAGGACACAGGAACATTAGGGACACAGGAACATAAGTTACACGGGAACATTAGGGACACAGAAACATTAGGGACACAGGAACATGAGGGACACAGGAGCATTAGGGACATGGGAACGTTAGGGACACAGAAACATTAGGGACTCAGGAACATTAGGGACACAGGAACATTAGGTACATGGGAACATTAGGGACACGGAAACATTAGGGACACAGGAACATTAGGGACACAGGAGCATTAGGGACACAGGAACATTAGGGACACAGGAGCATTAGGGACACAGGAGCATTTGGGACACAGGAACATTAGGTACACGGGAACATTAGGGACACAGGAACATTAGGGACACAGGAGCATTAGTTACACGGGAACATTAGGGACACAGAAACATTAGGGACACAGGAACATTAGGGACACAGGAGCATTAGGGACATGGGAACGTTAGGGACACAGAATTATTAGGGACTCAGGAACATTAGGGATACAGGAACATTAGGTACATGGGAACATTAGGGACACAGAAACATTAGGGACACAGGAACATAAGGGACACAGGAGCATTAGGGACACAGGAACATTAGGGACACAGGAGCATTAGGGACACAGGAGCATTTGGGACACAGTAACATTAGGTACACGGGAACATTAGGGACACAGGAACATTAGGGACACAGGAGCATTAGGGACACAGGAACATTAGGGACACAGGAGCATTAGGTACATGGGAACATTAGGGACACAGGAAGATTAGGGACACAGGAGCATTAGGGACACAGGAACATTAGGGACACAGAAACATTAGGGACACAGGAGCGTTAGGGACATGGGAACATTAGGGACACAGGAACATTAGGGACACAGGAACATTAGGTACATGGGAACATTAGGTACATGGGAACTTTAGGGACACAGGAACATTAGGTACACGGGAACATTAGGGACACAGGAACTTTAGGGACACAGGAACATTAGGGACACAGGAGCATTAGGGACATGGGAACGTTAGGGACACAGAATTATTAGGGACACAGGAACATTAGGGATACAGGAACATTAGGTACATGGGAACATTAGGGACACAGAAACATTAGGGACACAGGAACATTAGGGACACAGGAGCATTAGGGACACAGGAACATTAGGGACACAGGAGCATTAGGGACACAGGAGCATTTGGGACACAGGAACATTAGGTACACGGGAACATTAGGGACACAGGAACATTAGGGACACAGGAGCATTAGGGACACAGGAACATTAGGGACACAGGAGCATTAGGTACATGGGAACATTAGGGACACAGGAACATTAGGGACACAGGAGCATTAGGGACACAGGAACATTAGGGACACAGAAACATTAGGGACACAGGAGCGTTAGGGACATGGGAACATTAGGGACACAGGAACATTAGGGACACAGGAACATTAGGTACATGGGAACATTAGGTACATGGGAACATTAGGGACACAGGAACATTAGGTACACGGGAACATTAGGGACACAGGAACTTTAGGGACACAGGAACATTAGGGACACAGGAACATTAGGTACATGGGAACATTCGGGACACGGGAACATTAGGGACACAGGAACATTAGGGACAGGGGAACATTAGGGACACAGAAACATTAAGTACATGGGAACATTAGGGACACAGGAACGTTAGGGACACAGGAACATTAGGGACACAGGAACATTAGGTACATGGGAACATTAGGGACACGGGAACATTAGGGACACAGGAACATTAGGGACACAGGAACATTTGGGACACAGGAACATTAGGGACATGGGAACATTAGGGACACAGAAACATTAAGTACATGGGAACATTAGGTACATGGGTACACTAGGGACACAGAAACATTAGGGACACAGGAACATTAGGTACACAGGAAGATTCGGTACACAGGAACATTAGGGACGCAGGAGCATTAGGGACCAAGGAACATTAGGGACACAGAAATATTTGGGACACAGGAACATTAGGGCCACAGGAGCATTAGGGACACAGAACCATTAGGGACACAGGAACATTAGGGACACAGGAGCATTAGGGACATGTGAACATTAGGGACACAGAAACATTACGGACACAGGAACATTAGGTACACGGGAACATTAGGGACACAGGATCATTATGGAGATGGGAACATAAGGGACACAGAAACATGAGGGACACAGGAACATTAGGGACACAGGAACATTAGGGACACAGGAGCATTAGGGACACAGGAACATTAGGGAAACAGGAACATTAGGGACATGGGAACATTAGGGACACAGGAACATTAGGGACACAGGAGCATTAGTGACACGGGAACATGAGGGACACAGGAACATTAGGGACACAGGAACATTAGGGACATGGGAACATTAGGGACACAGAAACGTTAGGGACACAGGAACATTAGGGACACAGAAACATTAGGGACACGGGAACATTAGGGACACAGGAACATTAGGGACACAGAAACATTAGCGACACGGAAACATTAGGGACACAGAAACATTAGGGACACAGGAACATTAGGGACACAGGAGCATTACGGACATGGGAACATTAGGGACACAGAAACATTAGGGACACAGGAACATTAGGGACACAGGAACATTAGGTACATGGGAACATTAGGGACACAGGAACATTAGGAACACAGAAACATTAGGACACAGGAACATTAGGGACACAGGAACATAAGTTACACGGGAACATTAGGGACACAGAAACATTAGGGACACAGGAACATTAGGGACACAGGAGCATTAGGGACATGGGAACGTTAGGGACACAGAAACATGAGGGACTCAGGAACATTAGGGACACAGGAACATTAGGTACATGGGAACATTAGGGACACGGAAACATTAGGGACACAGGAACATTAGGGACACAGGAGCATTAGGGACACAGGAACATTAGGGACACAGGAGCATTAGGGACACAGGAGCATTTGGGACACAGGAACATTAGGTACACGGGAACATTAGGGACACAGGAACATTAGGGACACAGGAGCATTAGTTACACGGGAACATTAGGGACACAGAAACATTAGGGACACAGGAACATGAGGGACACAGGAGCATTCGGGACATGGGAACGTTAGGGACACAGAATTATTAGGGACTCAGGAACATTAGGGATACAGGAACATTAGGTACATGGGAACATTAGGGACACAGAAACATTAGGGACACAGGAACATTAGGGACACAGGAGCATTAGGGACACAGGAACATTAGGGACACAGGAGCATTAGGGACACAGGAGCATTTGGGACACAGGAACATTAGGTACACGGGAACATTAGGGACACAGGAACATTAGGGACACAGGAGCATTAGGGACACAGGAACATTAGGGACACAGGAGCATTAGGTACATGGGAACATTAGGGACACAGGAAGATTAGGGACACAGGAGCATTAGGGACACAGGAACATTAGGGACACAGAAACATTAGGGACACAGGAGCGTTAGGGACATGGGAACATTAGGGACACAGGAACATTAGGGACACAGGAACATTAGGTACATGGGAACATTAGGTACATGGGAACATTAGGGACACAGGAACATTAGGTACACGGGAACATTAGGGACACAGGAACTTTAGGGACACAGGAACATTAGGGACACAGGAGCATTAGGGACATGGGAACGTTAGGGACACAGAATTATTAGGGACTCAGGAACATTAGGGATACAGGAACATTAGGTACATGGGAACATTAGGGACACAGAAACATTAGGGACACAGGAACATTAGGGACACAGGAGCATTAGGGACACAGGAACATTAGGGACACAGGAGCATTAGGGACACAGGAGCATTTGGGACACAGGAACATTAGGTACACGGGAACATTAGGGACACAGGAACATTAGGGACACAGGAGCATTAGGGACACAGGAACATTAGGGACACAGGAGCATTAGGTACATGGGAACATTAGGGACACAGGAACATTAGGGACACAGGAGCATTAGGGACACAGGAACATTAGGGACACTGAAACATTAGGGACACAGGAGCGTTAGGGACATGGGAACATTAGGGACACAGGAACATTAGGGACACAGGAACATTAGGTACATGGGAACATTAGGTACATGGGAACATTAGGGACACAGGAACATTAGGTACACGGGAACATTAGGGACACAGGAACTTTAGGGACACAGGAACATTAGGGACACAGGAACATTAGGTACATGGGAACATTCGGGACACGGGAACATTAGGGACACAGGAACATTAGGGACAGGGGAACATTAGGGACACAGAAACATTAAGTACATGGGAACATTAGGGACACAGGAACGTTAGGGACACAGGAACATTAGGGACACAGGAACATTAGGTACATGGGAACATTAGGGACACGGGAACATTAGGGACACAGGAACATTAGGGACACAGGAACATTTGGGACACAGGAACATTAGGGACATGGGAACATGAGGGACACAGAAACATTAAGTACATGGGAACATTAGGTACATGGGTACACTAGGGACACAGAAACATTAGGGACACAGGAACATTAGGTACTCAGGAAGATTCGGTACACAGGAACATTAGGTACATGGGAACATTAGGGACACGGGAACATTAGGGACAACAAAAACATTAGGGACACAGGAACATTAGGGACACAGAAACATTAGGGACACGGGAACATTAGGGACACAGAAACATTATGGACACAGGAACATTAGGGACACAGGAGCATTAGTGACACGGGAACATTAGGGACACAGGAACATTAGGGACACGGGAACATTAGGGACACAGAAACATTAGGGACACAGGAACATTAGGGACACAGAAACATTAGGGACGCTGGAACATTAGGGACACAGGAACATTAGGGACACAGAAACATTAGCGACACGGGAACATTAGGGACACAGGAACATTAGGGACACAGAAACATTAGGGACACAGGAACAGTAGGGACACAGGAGCATTATGGGCATGGGAACATTAGGGACACAGAAACATTAGGGACACAGGAACATTACGGACACAGGAACATTCGGTACATGGGAACATTAGGGACACAGGAACATTAGGAACACAGAAACATTAGGTACACAGGAACATTAGGGACACAGGAACATTAGTTACACGGGAACATTAGGGACACAGGAACATTACGGACACAGGAGCATTAGGTACATGGGAACATTAGGGACACAGGAGCATTAGGGACATGGGAACATTAGGGACACAGGAACATTAGGGACACGGGAACATTAGGGACACAGGAGCAGTAGGGACACAGGAGCATTAGGGACACAGGAACATTAGGGACACAGGAACATTAGGGACACGGGAACATTAGGGACACAGGAGCAGTAGGGACACAGGAACATTAGGTACATGGGAACATTAGGGACACAGGAGCTTTAGGGACACAGGAGCACTAGGGACACAGGAACATTAGGGACACAGGAGCATTAGGGACACAGGAACATTAGGGACACGGTAACATTAGGGACACAGGAGCAGTAGTGACACAGGAACATTAGGGACACAGGAACGTTAGGGACACAGGAGCATTAGGTACACGGGAACATTAGGGACACAGGAACATTAGGGACACAGGAGCATTAGGGACATGGGAACATTAGGGACACAGAAACATTAGGGACACAGGAACATTAGGGACATGGGAACATTAGGGTCATGGGAACATTAGGGACACAGGAACATTAGGGACACGGGAGCATTACAGACACAGGAACATTAGGGAAACAGGAACATTAGGGACCTGGGAACATTAGGGACACAGGAACATTAGGGACACAGGAGCATTAGGGACACAGGAACATTAGGGACACAGGAACATTAGGGACACAGGAGCATTAGGGACACGGGAACATTAGGGAAACAGGAACATTAGGGACACGGGAACATTAGGGACACAGAAACATTAGGGACACAGGAACATTAGGGACATGGGAACATTAGGGTCATGGGAACATTAGGGACACAGGAACATTAGGGACACGGGAGCATTACAGACACAGGAACATTAGGGAAACAGGAACATTAGGGACATGGGAACATTAGGGACACAGGAACATTAGGGACACAGGAACATTAGGGACACAGAAACATTAGCGACACGGGAACATTAGGGACACAGGAACATTAGGGACACAGAAACATTAGGGACACAGGAACAGTAGGGACACAGGAGCATTATGGGCATGGGAACATTAGGGACACAGAAACATTAGGGACACAGGAACATTACGGACACAGGAACATTCGGTACATGGGAACATTAGGGACACAGGAACATTAGGAACACAGAAACATTAGGTACACAGGAACATTAGGGACACAGGAACATTAGTTACACGGGAACATTAGGGACACAGGAACATTACGGACACAGGAGCATTAGGTACATGGGAACATTAGGGACACAGGAGCATTAGGGACATGGGAACATTAGGGACACAGGAACATTAGGGACACGGGAACATTAGGGACACAGGAGCAGTAGGGACACAGGAGCATTAGGGACACAGGAACATTAGGGACACAGGAACATTAGGGACACGGGAACATTAGGGACACAGGAGCAGTAGGGACACAGGAACATTAGGTACATGGGAACATTAGGGACACAGGAGCTTTAGGGACACAGGAGCACTAGGGACACAGGAACATTAGGGACACAGGAGCATTAGGGACACAGGAACATTAGGGACACGGTAACATTAGGGACACAGGAGCAGTAGTGACACAGGAACATTAGGGACACAGGAACGTTAGGGACACAGGAGCATTAGGTACACGGGAACATTAGGGACACAGGAACATCAGGGACACAGGAGCATTAGGGACATGGGAACATTAGGGACACAGAAACATTAGGGACACAGGAACATTAGGGACATGGGAACATTAGGGTCATGGGAACATTAGGGACACAGGAACATTAGGGACACGGGAGCATTACAGACACAGGAACATTAGGGAAACAGGAACATTAGGGACATGGGAACATTAGGGACACAGGAACATTAGGGACACAGGAGCATTAGGGACACAGGAACATTAGGGACACAGGAACATTAGGGACACAGGAGCATTAGGGACACGGGAACATTAGGGAAACAGGAACATTAGGGACACGGGAACATTAGGGACACAGAAACATTAGGGACACAGGAGCATTCGGGACATGGGAACATTAGGGACACAGAAACATTAGGGACACAGGAACATTAGGGACACAGAAACTTGAGGGACACGGGAACATTAGGGACACAGGAACATTAGGGACACAGAAACATTAGGGACACGGGAACATTAGGGACACAGGAACATTAGAGACACAGAAACATTTGGGACACAGGAACATTAGGGACACAGAAACATTAGGGACACAGGAACATTAGGGACACAGGAGCATTAGTTACACGGGAACATTAGGGACACAGAAACATTAGGGACACAGGAACATTAGGGACACAGGAGCATTCGGGACATGGGAACGTTAGGGACACAGAATTATTAGGGACTCAGGAACATTAGGGATACAGGAACATTAGGTACATGGGAACATTAGGGACACAGAAACATTAGGGACACAGGAACATTAGGGACACAGGAGCATTAGGGACACAGGAACATTAGGGACACAGGAGCATTAGGGACACAGGAGCATTTGGGACACAGGAACATTAGGTACACGGGAACATTAGGGACACAGGAACATTAGGGACACAGGAGCATTAGGGACACAGGAACATTAGGGACACAGGAGCATTAGGTACATGGGAACATTAGGGACACAGGAAGATTAGGGACACAGGAGCATTAGGGACACAGGAACATTAGGGACACAGAAACATTAGGGACACAGGAGCGTTAGGGACATGGGAACATTAGGGACACAGGAACATTAGGTACATGGGAACATTAGGTACATGGGAACATTAGGGACACAGGAACATTAGGTACACGGGAACATTAGGGACACAGGAACTTTAGGGACACAGGAACATTTGGGACACAGGAGCATTAGGGACATGGGAACGTTAGGGACACAGAATTATTAGGGACTCAGGAACATTAGGGATACAGGAACATTAGGTACATGGGAACATTAGGGACACAGAAACATTAGGGACACAGGAACATTAGGGACACAGGAGCATTAGGGACACAGGAACATTAGGGACACAGGAGCATTAGGGACACAGGAGCATTTGGGACACAGGAACATTAGGTACACGGGAACATTAGGGACACAGGAACATTAGGGACACAGGAGCATTAGGGACACAGGAACATTAGGGACACAGGAGCATTAGGTACATGGGAACATTAGGGACACAGGAACATTAGGGACACAGGAGCATTAGGGACACAGGAACATTAGGGACACAGAAACATTAGGGA